>NC_139513.1:248898621-249153623 GCF_947247035.1 Vipera ursinii
CTGCAGTTTTCCAGCTTTCCTTCATAACATCTAAGATTTAACAGTGTAAGAGATCACTGTTTTGTATTAGATGTATTTATGTATTAGAATTTTATTCTGGCTTTATTTATTTATTACAAGGCAGCAAACATATCTAATATTCTTCCCTAATTTTCCCACAGCAACAACCCTGTGAAATGGGTTGGTCTCAGAGAGGGAGGGAGTGATCCACGTTCAGCCAGCCAGCTTAAGGCAAGACTAGAATTTACATTCTCCAGATTTCTATGCCAGCACCTTAACTACCAGTACTATACCAAATGGAATGTGAGGGAAATTGAACTAGGGATTTGTGTTTGTGTGTAGACATGCTTTCTATTAGTCTTGATTCTTCAAGGCTTAGAGAAATGATCTCCAACAGAAGAGCAGAAGTGAACTTTGTTAGGATTGTCTATAATACCAATTTTCCAAGTGCAATTGTGCTTTGTGTCCACTCCCTCTTATTTGCTAGTGAATCAGAGAGAAACCTGCTTAAGTTTATTCTAAATGCTGTTTTGCTTCCCAAGACTTAGATGTTTCAATCCATTTTGCATATAGAGCCTCTATTCCATATTATCTAGTCCATCAGGTTTATCTCCCTGATTCTCTACATATTATTTAAACCCATATTCATTTTATCATACTCAAGTTTTAAATTTCTCTCTCTCCCTGAGAATATTTTTTATTAGTGCACATAAAGCTAAATATTTTGAAAAATAAATAATATGTGAAATGTGTAATCTTTCTGCTGTTTCATTGGGGAGCTAACAAACTAAAGTTTACATTTTTATATAAATGTACGTTATGTTGATTCACCAATGCATCCTACAACCTTCCCAAGTATAAAATAAATTATTTGAATCTGTAATTTTATTTTTTATAACCAATGGTTATGATGACAATGTATTACTAATCTGTCTCACTAAATGTCACTATAATAAATGGTCTATAAAGCATTTAATTTCATGCAGAATCTTCCTTAAAATATCTGAGTAGAGTACGTTATAATTTTAATATATTTTTTAAAAATGTGATAATTTGTAAACCTGTCATGAAAACCCCATATACCCACTTTCAATATGTGTAACTCAGCAAGTCCTTTGAATAATATGATATTTTCATTAATGTACATAATTAGAACTGTAAAGTAAAGATATTAAAATCTCTATTTCTTCAGGCTAAATAATCCCCCGATGTACAATAGGGACATAACTGTTTGTATATTTCAGCAGTAAAAACAAGACAATATATTAATCTAAATACTGTGTCTGTCTCTGTGAGTGTGTGTTCTAGTGATATGCAAAAGGTTTCAAAATTCACATACTTTATGTTGCTGAATAAAATTTCTATGAGAAATTTCTGTGAAACACATTAAAGAATAAGGCAAAACAAACAAGAAAAAGCTCTTCTCCAATAAAACTGAATTGTAACCAAGGCGTTCCAGACAGAGTATGAATGTTAGAATTAGGAGAACATGATTAGCTATGCTGTTTGGATTTAAAGGTCACTACTCACGTTGAGCAGGTTTTTCACTTCCATTCAACTAATAATCATCTTACCACTGTCTGTTAAATATCCTCCTACCTCTCCAAAAGGAAGCAAATTGAGAAGGGAGTATTAGTGGGGAGTACAAGAAATTTCCAGCAATAGTGGGAGAGCTCCAATAGATCACTCATCCAGTAGGAATTAGTAAGACCCTTTCTCTGCTTGTGAATGATGGGCCAGTGTAACCAGAGTAAAATTTCCTGATGGGAGAGAATGACAGTGGTATTCTCCACAGCTTATCAAAACTTCCTTTTGCAGTTCTCTCAAGATATAAGTTCTGGTGTATTTGGAGAGGTACACAATAGATACTAAACCTATAGATGTTCCTCACTGTGTTTTGAATGCTTGGCCACCTCCTTGAAGTTACCTTTGTATTTGTTTTGAAGTCTCAAGGGATTCAACCCTTTATGGCCATTTTGTATAAAATGGGGGGGAAGGAAAATGATTTTGATGATTAGATAGAATAGATTATAGAAAGAGGAGATTAAGAGGTCAATTTATCACTATACTTGTAATTACTGTAAAAAAAAGTTTGGAAAGTACTTCTTTGAATTTTTAAAATTTCTTTTCTGTTTTTATTTTACTTTTTTATTTTCTTGCACTTTTATTGTTTACTTTGATTTCTTTTTCTTACCTTATATTCATTTTTGCATTAATTTTTATTTTCCTTTTTAAAATCTCTCTCTTAAAGGACATTTTTTAAAATTTTCCTTTAAATCTCAATCTCTCTCTCTCTCTCTCTCTCTCTCTCTCTCTCTCTCTTCATTCTCTTGGGTTTCAAATAATTTTCAAATCATCTTAAGTACTTCCCTTCCAACTCCAAGTCATTGTTTATTTAAAACAAATGTCTATTGCTAAGGAGTTTTTATACCCATCCTTGAAAAATGGTTCCACATAATTTCTTGAAGACTGGAAAATGATAAGACTCAGGGGAGTTTGAAGTATTCAGGTTTCTAAAAAGCTGATGAAAATTCAGGCTCCTATCTTTTATATTATGTAGGGAAATTCACTGTTTCCTAAATTCTTTGTTGGAATTTATTTATTTATTTATTTACTTATTTTTTCATTCATTCATTTATCCAATTTCTAAACCACCCATCTCTCTCAGATGAGAGGGAGAGAGAGAGAAAAAAAAACAGACAGAGAGAAAGCCTTCCAAGGTACTTCCTAGTGATTTCTGAACCAAGGATTTCAATAATATAATGTTAGAGTTTCAAAAGATAATTTAAGTGCAAATTTAAGTGCATTGCAGACCACCTTGCCTCTGAAAATGCCAGTCACAGTTGGTGAAATGTCAGGAAATTTGTTGTCTAGACTATGATCACTCAACTCTGAAGCCCAACATTGCCTAACAAATACCAGCCATAAAAGCCTACACCAGTATAAATGCAAACTAAATATGGACTTGTCATATGTTAATAATCACATGTGAACAGAATTACGTTTTTTGGAAGACATAATATTTAAATGCAAAAGTTTTTGGGATAGTGCACAACTCAATTTCATGAAATTTACTCTGGTTAGTCCTGTATGCTGCAATGTTCAGAATGGATTATTTTATTTCAATATTGCGATCCTGAGATCTACTGGTGGTCTGCCATTCAAGTATTAATCCTATTTATCTTCTTGATTGTCTAAAGTGTCTGGGGCTGCCAAATGAGGAGTCAGCATTAGTCCCAGTGAAAATAAAATCATATGTTGATACCATACTGCAAATCCTCCCCTTTCAGACTTTTAACACATTATTGGACACAACTATACAAATCATGGGATTTATGTCACAATGTGGTCATACACATTTTGTCACTTTCCTGTTTGTGTTTGCTACTTTCTGGAATGAATATTGTTCTTTTACCAAAGGAAGCCGCAATTGTAATTTTATTTTGAGAATGGAAGAAAGTCCTAATTTACCTAAGCAAGCAATGTCCTTATTTTTCTTTGTGATAATTTCTTTGATATCTATACTATATTTCTCTTTGCCTCAATTAACTTTTAGTAATACAGCTCAAATATCTTGTGAAGGATACAGGCAGATCTTGACATGTGAGCTGCAACAAAAACAGTCGAACAAGAGTTGATGTAAAAGAAGAGAAAAAAAAAGTTAATCTTTCATTCAATTGAAACTTTTCATCAAAGTAAAACTTGTGCTTTTTAGAAATACAATTATTATACGGATTGATTTGTAATGATTGCAAGGTTAGTTTCTTTAGAACACATATCATCTGTCACCTTGAGATAAAGCAAAGTTACTGCTCTCTCAAAAACACACAAGCAGCCAGCAAATCAAAATGTATTCTTCTGATGCTGAAAAGTATTTTCCATCATTGCCTTGAAAAGCAGAGTCTCAACTCATATGAATAATCTTATATCTGTTGCATCTGATCATATTGTGAACCATGAGTCTACAGTGATCTGGTGAAAAAAGAAACTCCAAAGTCACTTTGCTTAAAGGCCCAATGTAAAACAAGTAGGGTCCCTGCAGTGTTATACAACATATTCATCATTCTCTATGTTAAATGAATTCACTCCTGGCAGATCTTCACAATGATGACTGCAAAATGCAAATTTTTAGATTAGGCTTGTCAGGTGCAAAGTTGGAAGCTATTATTTAAAACACTTCTCAAATCAACAAGAAGGTATGCAGAAGCAATATTTTGCTCTTTACTGTGCCTGTGGCCAATTTGCTCATTCATCCCTCTTTGCAAAATTGCTAAAATTTTCATGACATAAAAAAGACATCCTGCAGTGGTAAATCTCAATCTCCCATTTTTGCTATTTGTTGTGAAACTGGTCTGAAGCAATATGATTCAGTAAACATGACATGCAACCCTTCTTTATGGTGACCTTCAGGAATGGTGCTTATTTCACACAGTTCATCAGAGGCTCCTCAATACATTTTCCCCCCTGTTTATAGGCATAGTTTATTGAAGAATATGAGCATTAGACTGCAAGATCAGATGCAGATTTATCTAACAAAATTTGGTGGTTGCAGACAATTTTAGAAAACATGGAGGTATGGCACACATTGTTGCTTGGAGGAACTGTGAGGAGAAAGGGTCTCTCTCTCTCTGTCCCCATCTATTCAGGAACACTCATGATGTGTGACTGTGATATATACAATAGTCAATACAATATTAAGGAAGAAAAAGGGAACCATTGCTGGGTGTTCTCATCTATGTTCCAGCTCCTCTAATTCTGAAGCAGCAGCTGCAATGCTTGTTTGTTGGTAGTTTGAGCATTTATTCATCTAGTGTTATGTATCAAAGGCAGTGAATGCAAGAAATAGGACTACAACAAAGCAGGCAGGACAATGTTTCTCTCTGTGGTTTCCTGTAATGGCATTCTACTTACATATAGTATGAATTTGAACATATGCACAGTATAATTTGTGATTCATTCTAAATTTTCATTCTAAAATTATTCTTTTCTTTGTTCTTAACCTCCTAGTGATCCATTTCATTAGTTAGCTTTGAGTTCTAGTATGAAGAACAGAGAAGGAAGATGCCCTTCAAAAAAGCTCTTAGTTTTTATTTGTAGCATCACAACCCTTTTCTGTTTTATGATCACCTGTCTTAGGTCTAAAATAAAAAAAATAGCACTGTGATAAAATATGTTTGCCCAGTTTCCCAAAACATTGTTTCCCTTGGTAAAATAAAGATGGTTTCCTTCTAACCCTTCCCCTTCTTTCTCAGAGAACTTTAGAACATCTTTCAAATGTCTTTCTGTTATATTTTGGAATTTATTTTTATTACTGTGACATGATGGAAGGTTTTTTCTTTGTTTGTTTGTTTCACAACTTTTCATTACTCTAGCTGCCTGTACTTTCTGGATGGAAAAAAAAATCCCTTGAGAGTCATTTTCTCAGGAGGCTTTCTCTTGGTGTTGAATAGAGCATGTGAGGCCAGGAATTTATAATCCATTAGAGAGGTGATTGTATAGATGCTAACATAAATCACATTGCTTATTTCACAAATAAAATAAATACTGAATCTTAAATCCACATGTGAATATTCCACCAAAATTGTCCTCCCTGTTAAAAATATATATAAAAAACAGTCATCATCATTTTATTCTCTTCACATGGAAAGCAAATATCGATCTATTTATCTATCCATCCATCTATCTGTCTGTCTGTCTATCTATCTATCTATCTATCTATCTATCTATCTATCTATCTATCTATGTAAACACACATGCATGCGCATGCACACACACATAAATACACATATGTTTGTGTCTTGTGTATTTTTTTTGATGCACCCTGTTGACCCAAATATGGGGAGAAGAAATATTTTTCCTGTATAAGCCCAAACTATAGCCATCCACAGGCAGCAGTCGCTACAGCGACAATCATTTTTTATATTAAATTTGGATTGCTAATTTTGAAATAGCTATACCAGTCTCCCTTTATTTCTTTTTTTTATTTAAAAAGTTTTACAATACATTTTGACTTTAATCCCCCCCTCCCCCACCCCTATCTAGCCCTTCCTATCCCTCTCCCCCATTCCCTCCTCCCCCCCGACTTCTCAGAGCTAAATACAGGGTATAAAATCGAAAAACAAACATAAGCACCCCTATGTTATCAACAATAAACTATTAATTCTATCTCCCTCTAGCTCATATAAAATGAATACAAACAATATTAATATTACAAATAAAGTAAAAAAGAAAAAGAGGAAAACAGAAAAAGAGCTTTACTCAGAATAGATTTTCTTAATCCCAGTCCTTATTCATATTAATTTCAAAAAAAAAAAGAAAAAAAACTTTCACCTACTATTTGCATTCTCCCACCTTTCTCTAATTTCTAAACAAATTCTCAGTTACGCGCCAAAAGCGCCTATCTCTGTTAACCTTAATAATCTCCAACCAAACTAAACTATGATCAAAAATAGTTCTTGCATGTATCACGCCAAATGTCTCGCAGTTCCAGATCATCCTTGAATTCAAATAAAAAGAGTAAAAAAAAGGTTTAGACAGTCTCTAAGACAACGTGTTGTTAATTAGGAGCTTGCGTACCCATTCTTAGTTCAACACATACTTTTAGTCCATAACCCTAATATACTTTTCTAGCAAGCAAATAACATCAATCTTAAATTGTGTTAAATATTAAAAAAAACTTTCTTTCTCCTCTATGATAAATTTAATCCATTGACATTCTAATTTAAAAATTTAATCACCAATCTTGACGCCCCAAAGCTTTTGGAGCACGTCTGTCATGACCCCCATAACTTCTTTGGACTGCGGCCCTCCCACAGCTTCACTGTAAGTATGCTTTGGAGATTCCATAACTTTCTGCTGGTCTTGCTCTTGCTCTCGTCTCGCTCTTCTTAGGGCGGCACGCATCATCCTCTGGCCTCCTGCAACAACCGATGAGACTGTAACTTGATCCCCTCCAACACCATTGTCCTCTGTCAGTCTATCTGCAACATCTTGAAGCTTTCCCTCTCCGTATCCCTTTACAGCTTCCAAAAATGATAGGGGGGTTGCTTTTAACACATTGCTATAAAAATCACGTGCCTGGGCCACAGTAACCAGACGATGTCTTTTACCTTCGTGCGTCACCACCAGTCCAACTGGAATCTCCCATCTAAACTTAATATCACATTTCTTAAGTTCCTGTACTAGAAATGCAAAATCTTTCCTTCTCCTTAAAATCTTCGGAGGAATCTCTTTTAAAACCAAGACTTCTTGCTCAGCCACTACCAATTTAGTATCATAAGCAGCTTGAATGACTTCATCTCTAATTACTCTCTTTGTAAAATAGACCACCACATCTCTGGGTAACTTCCTCTGTCTTGCAATCCATGAATTTACACGAAAAATTTTGTCCATATTTCCCTCAATTTCAGATGCTGGCTGGCCCAATACCCCTTCCAGAGCCTCAGAAATCAGCTGCTTTAAATCTTCTTTACAATTCTCCTTTAAACCCCTGATTCTAATAGCATACTGCATCTGATGATACTGAACAAGGCTCAATTCTCCGTCCATTTTATCCCTTATATTTTCATTTTCTAATACCTTTGCTTCTAATATAGAGTTCTTTTGACTGAGATCCTCCACTTTTACATCCAGCTGTTGCACACATTCAGCTACAGATTCAATCATAGACAACATGTCCACCCTCATTGCTCTAAACTTCTCTTCCATCTTCTTCTCCAATTTCTCCATTTTCTCCTCCATTTTCTCCTCCAGCTTTTTCAACTTTTCATCCATCATGTCAGACATCAATTGTGAATGATTTCCAAGAGCATCTTGTAAATCCTTAAGCGTCAATGCCGGAGGAGGTGCAGGAGGAAGCAAAGCTTGCAATGAGGTCTGTTGCACCAGGGAAGACCCCGCACTCCGAAGAGCTTTAGAAGTTTTAGCCGCCATCTTCCCCCACTTTCTCTTATTGCGCACTTTCACTTTAAAGCTATAAAATCCATTGAGCTAGAGAGTAAAGATAAGAGTCCACATCACCTTGACCTCCTGTACCGCTCTGCCTGCATCTTGATAATCAAAAGTATTTCCTTTTGGCAGGGGTGGTTGCTAACGCCTGGCTCTGGTCCAAAAATCCTGGAGCAGGGGCGCTGCGCAGCTCGGAGCAACCCAGGCTTCGGGGGGGCTCAATCCTTCAGCCGCCCAAACTCTCAGCTCAGGCAGCCCCGGAGAGCTCAACCCCTACCTGGGGCCTCACCCCCTCCTCTTTTCCTGAGGAGGGGGCTTCAAATCCATCTAAACAGCTGATCGGCGCTGTTTACGATGGAAAAACACAGCTACGGAGCGGGCAGCCCGAAAACAGCTGTCTTCGGCGTCCCGTCGCCACCGGAAGTCAGTCTCCCTTTATTTCTTTGTTAGCAATCATATAAACACACACACACACACAATGCACACATAGTATATGAATTGCTTTTTGAGATGTTTACCTTTCTTATTGTTTACAATGTTACATACAGATACACACATGCAGACACAACATAACAATTTGTCATGTATCACTAGATAAATTCTGTGAAATTTTTGGTGTCATGTTTTAGTTAAAAATCTACCTTCAATTTAACAGATTTTTTTTTAAAAAGTGCTTAAATGAGGTGTAATTGTATCTTTAGTTCAGTAAAGACATTTCAAGTGGTTGTTTTGTTTTTATTTTAAACGTGGACCAAATTTAAGACCTTGGCATTCTCCCTTCCTTTGAAATATATCACTGCTTGTCTTTTAGGGCAGACATTTTTGTCTATTTCCCAGAAATGCTAACATTTCTGGGAAACAGTACAACATTCTAATGATCACTGTACAGTCAACATAGTGGGTTGATTCAGTCATCCTTCAACTTCAGCATATTGACATCAATTTTGCTTATATTAGTTATGATAATTTTAATACCTATTCATTTCAGTGAGTTTCCTCTTAGTTAACTACATTTGGATAAAACACACTATATCTGATCATTTCCATGCCACATTCTTTCCATTTCCTAATCCTTGCAAATCAGATAGAAACTAACTACAATCATTTTTTTTCAATTTATGCCAATTTATAAACATTGGGAGCACACAGGAATTATGATGAGTCAATCAGTATTCATCCCCAGCTGACCAATAGAAGGGTTCATCTGATAACATAAGCTACTGTTGACACTGGAGCACAAATATTACTTGTCTCCTCTGCAGACTAAATAGAAATAAATACAGTATAACACTAACATTTTATCTGTTCAAAATTTCAATATATATTCTGCACACTTGCCTAGTTGTTCCTGAAAGAAAAATCCTGAGTGATTGATATTAAGCTAAACTTTCTTGCCACACACGAAAAGTCAGTTCTTTACTGCACTTAGCAATCTCCTCCAAATGATAGTGATGATAGCATGCTGGCTTTTTTCCCCCCCAAATAGGAACTTTAGCCAGTATCTCTTACAGTGGATACATGGTGCTATGGTAACTGGATTGGAAGAGAGGAGGAGGAAAACGAGTTATTGTTTAGAATGTCTTCAATAAACAACCAGCAGGAACAAGATGCAAAAGCTCTATAAGAGTATAAAGGTTGCTAAATTCCATGTGCGAGGAGAGTTTCTGAGACTATAATATGATTGAGCTATTGAAAAGGCATTTGCCATTTTGGGAGTTATTAACAGAATTCAGATCATTGTCTATTTGTATCACAATTAAAATAAGGCATACTATATACCATAAATTTAAAATATAAAATACAAGGTTAAAATATGTACACATTGCCCAGAAACTAGCAACATTAATTTTAAATTTCTGTCATGCTGCCATGGGATCCTCAAGTAAAAGATTGAAAGGCTAATCCTTTCACTCTAGAAGCATCTCAATCCAGATCGTGAAAAGTAATGATTCCATTCAAGTCAGAATTGGTCAGATTCCACTTAGAACATTCTGTTCAGTTCTGAGTATCACAGCCTAAAAAGCATATTAACAAGCTGCAGTGATTTCAAAGGAGAATTAGCAAAAAAATGAGGAGGCTGTAAACAAATTATATAAGGAATAGTTACAAGATCTAGGCATATTTAGCTGGAACAAGACAAGATTGAGGGAAGAAAGAGTTTCAGTCTTGTCATACAGAGAAGGAAGTGGACTTGTTCCTTGTAGCCCCAGAAAGCAGGGCCAGAATCATTGGATTGAAACTATATGGACATTGATTCAACTTAGACATTAGGAGGAATTTCCTGAATTATCAACCAATGTGATATGTTGCTTATGAAGTGGTATGCTTCCCTTCACTGGAAATTTTCAGATAGAATTAGGATGATCATCTGATTCTAGAAGTACTAATTGTCATGGTGAACAAAAAATAAGCTAATAAATTCCAGTCCACAGAAGAGGATAGAAAAGGACAGAAGTACACTGAAAGTTAATAATGGCTCTACAAAGGATCTTGACAAAAGAAATTTTGTTTCTGGATCAATGTCTGAATTATTTAGTGTTGGAATGAGACAAACTATAATTCACAGGGATAAATTTGTGTTTGTTCAAAGCATGGTGAGCCTGATGAGGAGGAACTTAAAACAGAATCCACCAGGGATTAGAAATAATAATAAAAAATGTCAGAGTTTGCATTATAGATGGATGTACAGGTTTACTGCAGCCACGAAAAGAATGTCTCAAAAGCTCATGCCCTTTGTTGCTATATACACTGAAAAATAAGTAAAATGAGTGTCTACGGGAAAGGAATTATGCATAATAAATATAATGAAACACTGGCAGAAAGATCAGAATATAGTAATTTGTTCAAAAAGAACAGAAGTAAGAGAGGAACATTTATATTTTAAAAGTATACACTTCTCAGAATTCTAGGTGAATGAACTAAGCAATATTGTAAAGAGCATCTGGATTAAAATCCTGGGAGAAACAAATTTTATTTATTTATATATTCACTTTATATACAGTAGCTGCCCATCTCATGTTTGTGACTCTGGATGGCACATACAATAAAAAACCAACTATTCTAACTTTCAACCAAGGAAAAGATGTATATGATATTTTCCAAAAACAAACTATAGATCTATTAAGGAGATATGAAGTAATACTGATGGACTTTAATTAAGATAGCCTGTGTTAGAAGGAAAAAAAAATATCAATCATGTTTATTCCAGGAAATTATAAACCAATTTTGTAGACTGTCAGAGGGTAGAGAAAAGCATAAAATACTCAACTGTTCTTCACATTATACTATACAATAAGAATGCTTTTAATTAAGGAAATATTAGAAACATTGACCAACAGTAATAGGAAAAGAAACAAAAGAAGGGTGTGATATCCAGAACAAAAGGACACCTTGAAAGCTAATAATAGCCAAAACAGCAAATGTAAAACATTACACTGCTCAAAACATTAAGGAAGATATGGGAAAAAGGGGGGGGGGAGAGAAAAGAAATGTAGGAATGTAAACAGGGGCAGATCAGTCTATGAAATGGTAGGTGCAGCATTAAACACCAATTCCTGGCCTGGTACATTCCTGATACATTTACCAACATCATACAAATGTTGAAGACATGTAAAAAAAGGATGAAGATTGGATCGTTATATTTCTCCTGCTATCTTGCAGATCTCTGGCCAGGTCACCAAAAGAATACACACAGATTGCTTAGAATTGTAGAAAGAGAATCCCAAAATTTAAAATTAATGCTAAGATGAAAGGATTCTCCAAATATGATAAAAATAATAATAAAAAAGAAAGCATTGGTATAACAGTTGCTCAATAAAAATGGCAAAATGTTAAATGCAGATTTTTAAAAGGGGAGAACTATTAAATTCAAAGTTGAAATCGATCAAATCTTAAGCCTTGAGTAAATGTACTGAGGAATGCAGGATTATGATCCCTATGGAGATCTAATTTGGAGGGGATAAATCTAAACAGCAAGGTTTAAATGTAAATCAAGTGTATGTTCCTCTATTAGAAAAGAAATCCCTATGATGTATCCCAAGAAAGAGGAATCTCTGTACTTCCAAGTGTCTTTATTCAAATTCAAATGTTATAAAATGTATCATACATTTATGTACATCTAACTGAATTCATGCCAAAGGGAGAATTGGAACTCATTGTCTTCAAGTTTCTAGCCTGTGCCTCACTACACTGCTCTACACTACGCTGTACTAACCTGGCTCAGTAGCTACTAGACAATTATTCCAAAGGAGAATTTGTCATGGAGGAGCATCTACAGTATGCATTATGTTGCAATAGTTGATTGTGGCATTTGTTGTCCTGTCATTCCATGACAAATTCTCTCTGTACTACTACAGTGTTTGTTGACTTTAAATGTACGGAGTTCCCAGAATTCTGGAAGTTGTAGTCCACACATTTTAAAGTTTGGATAGAAAATCATCCTCAAGTTACTTATAATTTATCATGTATTCATAAGTAAAATTATCCTCATAAATATTAATGCATGCAAGGCAAATTGTTTTGCTTGTAATGTTCATATGTATTGTGAATCCAAAATTATTATTTTTTAAAATAGTTTAAGAAAATATAACAAAGGAAATACTAACATCTACAATACACAATTACCATTGGAAACAGCAATCATACGATGGCTTGCAGTCTGGCAATGACATGACAGAAGCAGGGAAAGTGTCCACTAGCTTTGTAATTGCCAGCAACCTCCTTTTCATCCCCAGCTGGGGTCTCTACATTTAGAAAAATGTGCTTTCTAATGTGTTTCTTCTCTGCTTTCCTTCTTCATTAGAGAAGCTGACTGCTCACCATATCTCCTGCTGAGCACAAAGTAGCTGCACTCCTGAAAGGGCAATTAATTGAAACAATGTGGGGGAAAAAATAAATAAGCTGGATCTCTTGCAGATTAGAAAGATTGTAATATAATAGGACCCAACACCTGTTCATCAGCTTTCAATTGGCTTTTCCTGTCACTTTTCCACGATTAACAGTGCTTGATCAATAGATTTATAGTTTGAACTTTGAGATCAGTCATGCGTGTTATTATTAAAATATCTCAAAAAGCATAAAGTTTCCTGCAGGAAAAAAAAAGTAAGCTGTATTTATTCAAACTTCCAGGCATGGGGCCAGTTTAGCAGAAATTCTGCTAAACATTGTTGTCCCTATAAATTGTAATAGTTTATCACAAACGCCTTAATGTCAAAAGAAACACTTTGAAGTTTGTTTGAAAGTACTTGTGAAAGTCTTGATAAGCTGAAAAATTATATTACATGCTATACATTTATACCCATGATGTCTTTTTCCCCTTAATTTCCCTATGCTACAGTTCTTGCTTTTGATGGTAGATATTAAGAGATAGCTTGCAAATATTCAGGTGGATAGACAAAATTCACTATTAACTTCTCTCTCTCTCTTTTCAAAAGCAGGAAGCAATAAATGGCACAGCTGTGAAAGTACAACAGAAGATATTAGTACGGGATTAGATTCAACATTCATTAGTTGTATGATAGATGGTATATTGGAGTGCACCTGTATTTGTTGGAACTTTTCATAGTCATTGGCTTTACATATTACGTTTCATCAGTTAATGCAAATGTCATCCAATCATTCCTTTGTGCTTAATTTCTCTATGCACATTTTGATATACAATTGCTGTTGTATCTATTAGTGATAGCTCACTTAGAATTTCAAAAGTTGTGAACATTACAAATGGATCTTTCTAATGGAAAAATAATTGAGTTTGATATATTTAGGGGAGGTAGATTCTATTATATTCCCCCAAGGTCTTAGTTTATGTCTTTGGGGTACTATTAAACAAAAATAACATGTTTGCTATTATTAAGCATTTCTTGAAATATGAAAAGCACAAAAGGGTTGTAATTTTCCAAGTAGTTTCTGGTTACAAAGTTTGACATACAGTGTAATGTACTCAAATTACAGTCTTCCACCTAAGAAATAATTTGTTCAATATCAAATATTTCTAGTTTTTGAAGATTATATAAGAAAAATATGAACTGTTTTTCAGCATGAAAGAAGGTTTATCTTTTCAGAATGGATTGCTTTACTTCCTCAGAGAAGTTGGATCTCAAAAGCTTCTGCTGGAAAATCAGTTCATTTAAAAAATAAAATATGGATTTAAATTATTGTGGGTTATATCAAGGGTTAATGTGTCACAATAAAAGCTACCTTATAGATTAAATTTATTTTGTGTTGGACAGATTTTCCAATCTATATGAAAAATATAATTTAAAGCTGTATGTCTCTGTATGTAAATAGAGAAAGATCTGTATGAAAGAGATGGAATTTCAACTTTAATTTCATTTAGCAAAGTGCAACCAGTAATCTGGATAGTGAAAATAATAGCTAAATGCTGTTCTATCTTCCTTCCTTCCTTCCTTCCTTCCTTCCTTCCTTCCTTCCTTCCTTCCTTCCTTCCTTCCTTCCTTCCTGTCCACCCCATGTCATAGCTCAAACACTCTCTTAAGAGCTCAGGTTTTTTTTTTAAATGTGGCTGAGATTGTGACTACCTAAAATTTCAATTGTACCCAGAAGTTAATCAATACATGGCCCGTTATCCATGTGTTATATCCAGCAAAGCCATTGGAGTCCTGAAGTTAGTTCTCCTTTGCCAGTAATCATACAACTCATGCTCCATAACCCGTCCTTGATGCCCTGGAGAAGTGTCACTTCACATCAGCTGTCCAATGTCTGTTCTGTCTGTGTGGATGCCAACTTTTGAGGCCTTTTGCTGCTCCCATGACATCATCCATCAGCACAACAGCTTGAATGCTGGCAACTGCACTAACCTTGCAAAATTACCTAACACCCTGAACAACAAACAAAGCAAAAACCTGAACCTCCATTCGGGTTTACCTATCCATTCCAGTTCTGCTCCCACTACTCTCTCCAACATCATCTTAAGGTTTTAAACAAAAGTGTTCTGATAGATGACAATCATGGCAAAGTTACAATATTTATCCCACATACAAAACACACTGGAAAGTGCAACCCAGTGCCATAAAACCAGTGGTGGGATTCAGCCGGTTCATACCACTTTGGCGTTGCCCAGGCCCAAAATGGACTTCCGGAAGTGGCATCCACACAGAGAACCGTTTGTTCACATATTTGAATACCACCACTGCATAAAACCCCAGTACTATGTCAAAACCTAACTCCATACTGCCTTGGTTTTACTTAGAAAAGGGAAATGAGCTGGGGAGCTTTCCACTCCTGAAAGCCAACTCTCATGAAGCTGACCTCTTTATTCCAAATATGCTGGAATGCAGCATAATCTTTAGTGATAAAAGCCTTTGGGGGTAAAGACTTTGAGACACAATGTTTTATAATTTACTGTAGCATCCTTCCCAGAATCATTGTACATCAACTTCAACTAAGCAATGAATTTGTTATAGATAGATAGATAGATAGATAGATAGATAGATAGATAGATAGATAGATAGATAAGAGAGAGAGAGAAAGAGATTATGAAGTTACTGAAAAAGGGATTCACTGCAAAAGTTATAACATGGCCCATTTAAATCAGTTTCAGGTATCAAACTGTTAAGAATCCACACTTTACTTTGCTCATTTCCAAATTGTTTTGCATGTCAACATACTGGGTATGCAGTGTCCAATAAAATGATGAAGACAGTCCTAATAGTTCTCTGGCAGTACTAATGGAATGTTCTTCAAAATTGGAAGAGGTAATTCAGAGGCTACAAACTATCCTATGAACAACTATATATAATACATCCAAATGTTAGTGCTAACTTTAAAAAATAATTCTCAGGCTAATACAGATATTGAATTAATGTAATTCAATATAAAAATGGGGGAAAGTGAAAATTGATGTTTTCCTTAGGTTAATCATACTTTATATCAAGGTAAACTGATATGAAATCCAGAGGATTATGACAAATATCAAGGGCATGCAGCATTTAAAAACATGTCATAGATCAAAAAGGATTTACTGATAATTTAGACATATGTAGTGCAGACACATATAATAGTTGTTTCTGTCTTCTGACAACTTTTATGACAAGTGAAACATGGATGAGATGGCAGTCTGGCCATCTTTTATGCAAGCAGCCACCCTGACATTTCAGCAATGATTTTTTTAAAAAAAATCTTAATTCTTATACAGTTTTTTTTAAAAAAGTATCAATGGCTGTATATTTTCTTCCATTCAATTGTGTCCAATTCTTGAAGACTGCTTGGACAAGTCCTTGCAGTTTTCTTGGCAAGGTTTTTCAGAAACAGTTTGCCACTGCCTCCTTCCTAGGGCTGAGAGAAAGTGACTGGTCCAAGTTTACCTAGTTGGCTTTGTGCTCAAGATGGGATTATAACTTCCATACTCCCCATTTTTAGCCTGATGCCTAAACCACTATATGAAACTAGGTCTCAGTGGCTATATAACCCAACTTTTTCCCTCAATTCTCTTAGGTTTTATCATATCAGCATGATTATGTCTGAGCATGATTTATTTTATTATTATTTGTTTATTTATTAAAATTCTGATTTACACTGACCATGTCTATTAAGTGACAGCCTTACCTTGTGTCAGAAGAGTGCCAGGCATCAAAGAGTGGCATGGGTTTCTAAGGGCATCATCCTTAGCCACTGTGCCCATTCCCCAATCTATCAAAAGTTGTTTGAAGACAATCACAGTTGACATTACTCTGCAAACTTTGAAATACTAAGAACCAGCAGGAATCACTGTTCCCACTGTATGAAAAAGAGAAATAAAAATAAATTGCTTGCATTACTACCACCTCCATCCATATCCTTATTTCATGTTGCATGCATTTATCTGGTTGGTTGCTGAAAACAAGACAAAATGAAATCCTCCCTGTGGCTTCAATAGGACATTAAGATACCTTGCCCAGGATCCAGGAAGCATGAAGCATGAACAACCACAAATGGGGAAATGGCAAGTTTTTACTGCCATTTCAAATACACTAAAGCTGGGCCAGAAATAAACAGCATAACTTTCAAACACAGCTGGGATCATAGAAGTCCAGAGCTACTTTTGAACTAGCAGCCTTTGTATTTTTCCTGACTAGGAACTTATACTGTGTTTATGATATCCCCAGCCATTCCTGAGGAAATATAAAACTCAGCCTTGTTTCTCTTGTATCAGCACAAGAACAAAAGTTGAATGAGAGTCAGAAGACACTATAAATCATGAGTGAGGAAAATAACCTTGTTCTGGAAATCAGCTCAGTAAACGTTGTTCAAGGAGAAGATGCGAAGACTTTTTCCTAGACATAGTAGCCCTCTGCAGGCAGTAAATTTCCTGGTACAGGGAATTCCATACAGTTGAATTGATTGCATAACTGAATTCTGTAGGACATATCAGCATGCCAAAAGTTTTTTGGGAGGAGGTATGCATGAAGGATTCCCACTGCAAGACAATTATTCCGAACATATGGATGACTCTTCATCCATATGTACAGAATGATTGTCTTGCAGTGGGAACTTTTCATGCATACCTCCACCCTCAAAAAAAATAATGCTTGGCATGCTGATATGGTATGATTGCAGCTCATGTAGAACCATTCACATGCAGAACTGGGGTACCTGTCATATAAAAATCATGTACAGGATTGTCATTTTTCAACTTTACTCATATGTCTGTATTTATAAGTTCTCTACAACTGCTTTAGAACATGCAGATTTTTTTCATTATGTTTCCTATTCTCCAGAGTTTCCAAAATCCTTTAGGCAGTAGATATGTTACTCTACAAGAAAGAAATAAAGACCTGGAAATCTGCTGAAAATATATTTTTCACATTATTCATTCTTTATACCTTGTTTTGGACTATGATTTGTCTTGCTGCTGCTGCTAAAATACCCAGTTAGGTATTACTTTGACAAGGTTGTGGAGGAAGATGAGAGCTATGTCAGAGGTTCAGTGTCCCAAAGGTGCTTTTTTCATGAGGCAACCGGATTTTCTTGTTTTTCTTTGAAGATGTTTCACTTCTCATCCAAGAAGCTTCTTCAGTTCTGACTGGATGGTGGGGAATGGAGTATGCAAGGAGTATAAATCCTGCCAAGAAAAGCAAGAAAGTTCAGTTGCCTCATGAAAAAAGTACCTGCGGGATAATCATGACCTGTATGACTGAGAATCTCCATAGACAGTCAGAGGTTCAAATATATTGGACTGGTCTTATTAGAAGAGCCAGGCAAAGAGTATTTCTCCCATAAACCTATACTAGATTGATAGATTGGGTCAACAAGGAGCACCCTAAATGCTGGAGTTCCTGGACAACTGTTGAAAAATGGGCTACAAGACTCAGGACTGTTGGCTGAGCAACCAGGGGCAGCAGCTGCAGGAGTGCTGGGTAAAAATATCTTTTTACCTGTTGCAAATACACAAAGATTAAAAACAAAGAAATAAATATCTGTTATTACAAATCAAGTCCATCAAGAAGAGGATATCTGAAAAGAATGCACCAGTTCACCATTCTTTCAAGTATTCCCTTTGTCTCGTTGTTATTTTTGATTCTGGATGGAAAGAACAGAAACCAGAATCAGACATACAGAACAGAAGCTATCAGATCAACGTTGATTATAATACAAAATAAAGTGTTCACAGTAGCACAACTGCATAGGTCTACCTAGGGGGAAAAACAAAAGCCTTGCTAGAAGTAATTCATACCATAGAGGAAACCCCCCTCCCTATTTGCTTCTATGGCCTGAATTACTTCTGGTAAGGGGGGGAGGGGGGAGGACTCAAGAGTAGATGGATCAAGCATAGTTATTGAATTATTGTCATTCTGAAACCAGGCACCCTCTTAACTGCCTTTTCATGAGAAAGAACAAAGCCCTATAACTAAAAAAAATAAAAAAGAAAGGAAAAGAAAAAAGAATTGAAATAATAAGCACCTAGAACAGCACAAAAACAACAAAATATGCTTGTCCTCATTTATTTATTTATTTATTATTTAAACTTGTATACCGCCCTATTCCCGTAGGACTCAGGGCGGTTTTTCAGGGAAAAATTTAAAAATACATAGATACAAGTTAAAATCAATTAAAACTAAAATTAAATTAAGTCCCTGAATTTAAACTAAAACCCCATTAATAAATAATTAAAACCCCTCAGTCTGGGCCAGACAGCTCAAAAAGCCAAGTTTTCAAATCCCTGCGAAATGAGCGAAGGTCGGGGGCAGTCCTAAGCTCCGTGGGAAGATGGTTCCAAAGGGCCGGCACGCCCACAGAGAATGCCCTTCCCCTGGGGATAACCCGCTGGCATTCCTTGACCGGCGGTACCCTAAGAAGGCCCTCCCTGTGGGAGCGCATGGGACGATGGGAAGTCGTTGACACTTGTTCAACCCCCCACCCCACCCCAACTAGCACAAGTATTAAAAGATGCCAAATATTTAAGCCAATAGTGCCACCAAACTGGAAGATCAGGCTGGAAAATAAAATCAGTGTGCTAAGATCAGATTTAAGGAAGCTGGAAGAGATGAAAGCAAAGAAGCTGAAAAAGAAGAACATAAAAAATAGTTAATTAAGCAATATTAAATAGAAACAAGAAAGATTTAAAAAGCAATAGAAGTAATAAAGTAGCAAAGAACAGCTGTAGCCATGAAGATCAGCAGATAGGAAGCTTCACATAACAGGCAGAATCTTCAGTTTCAGTTAAATCAGAAATATTCCAATCCATCAGGGGAGAGACTGCAGTGAACTAGTCAACATCTAACAAAGAAAAAAAAAATCAGTTCAGTTCTGGGTGCAGCTCTGGGATAACCTAAGAAAATATAACAAGAAAGGTAATAACTTTGTGTTATATGAGGAAGCATCATCTGATTAAGAGTCCATGTGTAGAATATTTTAAGGGGAGTTTTAATAAAAACAATGCTTCCTTCTTTCAAGGGAAAGCCATATACTGTGTCCCTTGAGACATTTAAAATGCTAGGAAGGGTGAAAAGAAAGGACAAGGTGGATGGACTGAATTATTGTGGTGGTGGGTGCACTTCTAGAAGATCAGAGGGATCAGGCTGAAGAAAGGGAAAATCATCTGGGAAAATATATCAGTGTAATCACTAAAAGCTCACATCAACACGATGCTACATACTTATACATTTCAGTACACTAGCAAAGCTAGTGTTTTTTCTGCCTGCAATTTAAAAAATTGTAGCCTCATTTCCACATGAAAGGGAATTCTTACCTCACCACTCTTTCCTCTTCCTGGGCTTCAGTTCCTATGGGGAAATTATGTCTTAGTGGTTTTGCACTTTCTTAGGTCTATAACAGAAGTGACTTGCCAAGAGATTTCCTCTTTCTCTTCAGCATGGATGAGCAGGTGTGCAAATCCAGGCAGATGTATCCACGGGGGAGGGAGTTTTGTTTTGTTTTGTTTTTAAATCAGAATGGTAGATGGTAGATGAGAGCAAAGTATCTCATATACACGATGCATATAAAAGTGACTTTCAATGTGAAATGAAACATAGTAGTTACAAAATTCAAGTCCATCCTAGCCGGATTGCAAAATTTTGGCCCATCACTACAGAGAACAGGCAGCCTGCATCACCTCGACTTTTGCAGCCCAGATCTTATAGCTCTAATAAAATAGCAACATTAAAACATGTGTTTCAGACACTGTTAAGCAGTTAAATCCATAAATCTGAGAGGTGAATTATAAGAACTATTCAACTTTTCTTTTGAAACTGGCAGGACTTCAAATCACTTCTGATCACAGAAATACCTCCAGAGAGATGGGTATAACAGGCAACAGTTTCCAAGTTTGGTGGCCAGGCAAGGACATTGAAAGTCACTGAAATCTGCCAAGTCTGTAAGATTGTCACAGCAATTTTCATCTCCTCCTCTGGGCTGTTCTCTTCTTCCTTCCTTAAATTCATCCCTGAGTTGGATTCTGTAGCACCTGTTGTTACTACCACCACATACTAAGTCAGATGCCGATTATTGGATCCTAGCATTTGCAGTTGGCAATTGTTGGTTTTTGCTCAGTCTACTGCTATTGGACAGAGAATTGGCTTCCCTTAGCTACTGCCTGTCCAATATGTTGGGGGGGGGGGGAAACACTCCTTAATGGCAGGGGCTGGAGAAGGAAAATGTTTATGCACCAGCTTTGAAAGTAACATGGCGACTGAAAGTTTTTGCAGGAGAAATGATACACAAAAAAGAAGATGCAAATCATTTGATTGTCTGGTTTTTAAAGAAAATCTTATCTCTTCCTCATCTCCCACACTCTTTTTTCTTCGTTATCACTACAATACCACATTAGCACAGCCAAACTACAATTCTACATTAACGTTATTCCAAATCAGTTTTTTTTTTTAAAAAAAAAGTTGGATATGCTAATATGGTATACATTCACGTAATACAGTGCAAACCATCACATTTTATATTGAGTTGTAACTGAAAAGAAACTAAACAAAAATGCACAATTGTTGTCCTCTGTTACTTTTTCTTGACATGTCTTTCATTATCAAGTGACTTTTCCCAAGACATGGATGAATGCTTCAGGAAGACCCAGATTTCCTTCTATTTTCTTTTCGAAAGGAAGATCTTGCAGTGGATTTAAGCAGCCCTGAATCAAATTGGCATTTAAGTTCTAGTGTCACAATGGGTTTGTCCTTCCCTGTCAATTTTCAGGTGACTTGCTGTTCCTATTATTTTCTTAAATTGTATTTCAAAACATCGATGGGGATGGAAAGTCGGTATTTGCATTGAACAAAAGTGGTTTATAAATAATATAGGAGGGATGGTACATCTCATGTTTACAAAGAATTTTTTTACAAAGAATGTTTATTAGAATGAGTGTAGAAAAAAACAACAAAGATGATTAGGAGACTGGAGGCTAAACCATAAGATGAACGATTGTGGGAAGTAGATATGTCTAGTCTAACAAAGGGAAGGACTAGGGGTGATATAGCAGTCTTACAACATTTGAGGAGCTGTCACAGAGAAATGGGGGTCAATTCTCCAAAGTACCTAAGGGCAGGACAAGAAGTCATGGGTGGAAGATTATTAATAAGAGATCTAACCTAGAATTAAGGAGAAATTTTCTGTCGGTGAAAACAATTAATCAGTGGAATGACTTACATCAAAACTTGTGATTGCTCTATCAGTGGAAGATTTTAAGTAGAGATTGGACAGCCTTTTGTCCAGAATGGTATAGGATCTCTGCTTGAGCACAGGTTTGGACTAAAAAATTTCCAAGGTCCCTTTCCATCTGTTATTCTGTATTCTATATTTTTTAAAATATTTTTGTTTACATGATTTTAACAATGGTAAATACTTCTTTACTTTCCTTTGGTGATAAAATATGTATTTATGTAAGTAGAACAATATTTATTAAAGTGTTGGGAACTATCTAAATAATAGTCATAGTGTATTGACTAGATGTCACACAATGTACCATGCTTTAACAGAGTCTCATGAATTCTTGTACCTAAACTGACAGGTGGGCCTTATGTTTAAAATATGTGTTGCAAATAAAATGGCAGGAGTTTGGAAAGCAATAAATGATTCCAAAATTCATTGTGCTGCTAAATATCTGAAGGTGGCATCTGTTTTCAACATATATAGATTATTGCTGACTCATCTAGGAGAAGAGTTTTCAGTATCCCATTTCCAATTTTATACAGAAAGAAGAAAAATACTAATATTGTGACTGGAAAGCTGTCGTTTGAAATGTGATTCATCATCTCCCTCTAGGGATGATTCAAAGAACTCTGGGAAATGAATGAATAAAACATGGATCAACAAAGATTGGATTGTTTCTAGGCACATTCAGTATAAATATGTCAATATTCTAGTATATGTTATAATATCATAGAGTCACTTGACTACTCTGGGCATCTTTCTTCCTCTGACTTTCAACCCATATTTCAGAATGGCCTTAATTCTTATATAACAAGTTATAAGAAAAGATTCTTCTTGGTGAGTGATGATAACACACAGCATTGCAACTCACTAATTTCATAGTGTATAGTATTCCATGATATCTTCATTGATTATTTTGTGTCAGTTTGTCAGATGACGACTTCTCTTGGAGGACTGTCAAAACAAAAGCACATAGATACAAACTGCAATAGTTTCTCAGAAATGTTCTCCTTTGAATACCGAGTGTCAAGTCTGTGAAATAAATTACTTTTGAATACTTTAGTAACAGATGTCAGCCATCTTGCTTATCACTGAACAAGCCACATTTGAACTAAACAGCCTAGTATCACATTGAGGGATGGGATTGCTGATTGAACACAGGTGTAATGGTTGATATACTGTCACAGAGTCTGACATTAACTTAAGATCTTTGTTGAAATACTTATTACTGATGGCATGGAATGTAATTGCTAATTTTCTGCCTGAGTGGTTACATATTTTCTCCAATTCTTAAGAGTTATTCATCCTTTTCCCACTGCCCATTTCTCAGAGTTTAAGGCAGATGTGTCATTGGTCCACGGACCAGTAATTGAACCTGTCACTTGCAATCTACTGACTTCATTCCTCAGAAATGTGACTACTACTTCATTCACCTTCTTGCTTATTTTTTTTTTCATTCTAGGAATCAAACACCTTACTCAAATCTGAAACTAACAGATATTCATTGCTTACCTTTAGAGATCTCTGATCATCAAGCAAAGAAACTGGGAGCAACTTTTTTCTGCTTGTGGCTTTGCATTCATTGTGCAACTCTGGCTCAAAGTAAGCTGCTCTTTCCAAGTCTAATTTTAATAAATGAATCAATCAGATTGTGGGATTCAGTTCAAAGCCCAGGAGACTAAAGTACCTCAGAGGCTGTGACTGCACAAAATTCAGACATACCAATATTTTTGTCTAGAGTTAATCCCAACAGCAGCCGTGACCTTCTGACTGATGAAATAGAGAGAGCTGAGGATTTTGATGCCTGGTCAATCAGGTGTTGTTAACAATGCAATCTCCAGTGAACCTTCTTTGTGAGTTATTTTCAAAAAGGCCATGTGTAAAAAATGCCTATATTTATACAGTATTGTGTTAACTTCACAAAGGGGGGGAATGATAGATTTTCAGGCATAAAGCTGCAGCTGTCATCAGCAATGCTCACTAATTTTAATCAAAATGTTTTCAAAGCAGCAGTCCTGATTTAGGGCTGAACACATGTTATACCCACTCCCTTCTTGAGGCTTTTGTGGAAAGCAATCAACTGAGAAAAAATATCTTTAAAATATGTCCAAGTCATATCATTTAATGTCATAGCATACTTATATTAAAGTTCTTTGCTCCAAGTCCACTTTATTGTTGCCCAGTGGTGGTACTAAACAAAGTTGCTAGGCTGGTGACATCTCAGTTCTTCAGTTTTTAAATTATAGCTCTCAGTTCAGTGTGAAGGGACCCACAGTGTCCTTACTTGTGATCAAGAGGGCTATTATTAGGTCTGATGGTGTTCTGTACCAGCCTGCTACCAGCCCTGCAGAAAAGGCAGGGACAACCCCTTTACAAACGGCAAGAGGCTGGAATTAAGCCTGCCAAATTTATTAACATAAAACAGCAAAACAAGACACCAACCATGAAACAGGAGCTATGAAACAGGAACTAATCAAGCGGTTGCCTTCAGCAAACCAGCCCTCCCACACATGCCCCTTTTATACAGTTCAGGGCGTGGCTTCTCTCTGCCTCCTTCCGAGGTGCCCCATTGCCTTCCTCTGTTTACTCCTGATTGACTGCCTCCTGCGTCGGGCATCCTTGAACAGGGCCAGCTGTGGGTCATCTTCATCCACGCTGTCAGGCTCACACAGCTGGGTCTCCATCGTGACCAGGTGGGAGGGGCCTGGCTGAGGGCTCTCATCAGCAAGATCTTCAACCCCCTCAGCAAGCTCTTCAACACCCCTCTCCTCCTCTGAGTCATCCGACCCAACTGCCGAACCCACAGGCTGACCCTGAATCACAACAGATGGGACCAGTTCATAGTTGACACAAACTCTGTAGAAATAAATATTTGTGGAATATATATTCTGCCAGTCTTTAAAACCATATACATCTCATTTTTATAACATCCACAAGTATGAAATTAGTTCACATTGTCCATCCTTGATCAATCTGAACATGATTATCATATCTGTGAGATATTATTACATTCCTATATATTTTTGATGGCTCTTGTTTAGAAGCTATTTTGTTCTCTGCTTTGTTGGAAATGCACTTGACCATCCCAACAAATGTCTTTTCTTACAAAAATCATTAGGTGACTGAACAAAATATAAAAGCAAGCTATCTTTTGCTGAGAGCATCTTGAACAAGCTATTGCCATTTAAACCATGAACTTTTTTTTTTTTGCACATCCAAGAAGTGACTGGTAATGCTCTAGCCTTAGCCGTAGCTGGGCAACAATTTATAGCATATTGTGCTTCTCAAAGAAAATGCAGTGATACCCATTTAGAGGTGAGAGCTCATTTCATTTGCCTCTACTGATTTTCTCCTATTTAATGAGATGTTATAAAAATGTTAGATCAGCACATGCACTTTCAGATAAACTAATCAAATGATATTCAGTTGCATATAGGCTATAACGGAGACTAATATATCACAGTCCAGTATCCAAGATCATTAAGGTAGAGATTTCTTCAAAGAAAGGCTAGATTTCCCTACTATTGTTTATTACTCTCAGGTGCTATTTAAAACAAAATATATTTAGAGCACATGCTATTTTATTTTTCAGTGAACATAATTTAGCATAGTTGCTCACTCTACTGCCTCCATATCTTTAATGAAAATTTCTACTCTGAAACTTTTGTGAAAACATCTCTAGAATGGGATGCTATATTTTCAGCAGCCCCAAAATCTTACTGAGAAGACTTCATTTGTTTGTTATTTTGAATATTTATCAGCTAATGTTCAGTCAAAATTTCCATAGCAGTTTACAATAAATAAATAAAAAATATGTTTCAGTACAATAAAAAGATAGAGCAAAGCATAACAGTTGTAAGGTTCTATCACAATATAAAACTAAACAGTCTAAAAAGATTGGGCTGATAAAAATATTTCTTTTTAGCATTGAAAGGAGAGGAATAAAATGATGCCTTAGGCAGCTCTTCGTAGAGACAATTTTAAAGTGAACCACCAAAATAGCAAAGGACCCTCCCAAAACCCTCACATCCCCCCCATTAATTGAGAGAATGGAGAAAATTGCTGCTGCATCAAGCAATGATTGCTAATATTTAAGAAAATTTATATAGAAGAATATGAATCTTCAGATACATGGCTTCATGAATTCTAGGTCTTTAGAACTCAAAATCTGAATTATTCTCAAAAAAGTGTTGAATAGCTGTTACATCTATTCCAACTGCCAAGATACAATTTATCATCAGACCAATTGATAAAGCAGGTATCCTTTTTTAAATTAATTATATGCTACAAACATTGTTCAGTGTTTCCATACAAAGTTATTTTCAGCAGTTAACCTTAAATGATATTAGTGCACTTGGTTGTTATGTCAACTAACTTGGTCAACAAACGTGGCCATCCCCAGCATCATAGTTACCCTTTCCTATGTTCAGTTTTAACCACAATCTATAGATTGTTCATGTCACTTGAAAACTGATGGCTGGTCACTTCTTTTTGTGCTATCTGGAATTTGAAACTAACACCTAACTTTGATTTAAAATTCGTGGCAGCACTTACCAGAAATAGAGGTTGTTCCAGCTACAGATGATTAAGAACTGAATGCAATGGAGGAAAGTAATATGATGTTAGGCCCAATCTCATTTACCTATACTTTGTTAACTTAGTAACTGTTTTTCAGGATACATAAATACTGAAGGTGGTTCAGTATAATCAGGGCTTTTTTTCTCATAGAACGCTCAGAACGGAGTTCCGGCACCTTTTTGGGATGGAACCTTGTAGGGTAGGCAAGGTGGGTTGTATGACGTGTGTGAGTTCCGGCACCTTTTTCTTTTGCAAAAAAAGCACTGAGTATAATTATATCCAGTAAAAGAATCACAAGCCACTGAAGCCATAGGGCTTCATAAATAGGGTATCCCTGACTGCAATCTATTCAAAAGAGAAACAAGCTAGTTAGTATTTTTTAATCAAACTGAATACCTACTCATAATATCTGTCTCATCTAGATTGAGTTTCAGTGAGGCAAATTGCTACTAATTAAAGTGTAGAGGAATTAATCTCTTGATTTTCTACCATCTATACACAGCCAGGGTGGCTCATGTGCTATAGAAAAAAGCACACTCAAAAAAATCCAAGGACAATGAAAACAAAAGCAAATAGTGATTGGCCCATTTCCTATCATATTCAGTAGGCTTCATCCAAATCTGATTAAAATGAGAAAAAAATGAAAATCTTTTGTTGCTCTTACTCAATACAAATGAAGTTCATAATAGAATTGATCTGCAGTAATGCAAAGGTTTTCTAGAATATTTCTATGCACTGATTGCAACAGAAATAACAACTTGGAACCTAGTCTACAGAAATGTTAACATTTTGTACTAAAAATACAAGCTAGAATAATACCAAATATGATAATATGAAATCTCACAGAAAGATCTAGGGTAAGAAGAGTAACAGTCTTATATGTCTACCTGTATCTTTGATGAAATCATGATTTCACTGATTTTAATGGGGTTGCTCAGGAAACTGTGCTTCAGATGGGAGGTTAATAGCTTAGGTTAGACCAATAGCAGTACCAAAAGAAAATCATCCCTTCTCTAACAATGTTTCCCTATTTGAGATTTAGCCATTTAGGGGAAGCATGACAAAGCCAAAATAGTCTTGTTCTGAATCTGAGTGAAGCTTTAATACTCTGACAGTATTGAATACTACAAGAAGGAAAATAGAACATAAAATAATAAAGTTAGAAGGAACTTTGAAGGTCTTCTAGTCCAACCCCCCTGCTCATGCAGGAGATCCTATATCATTTTAGACAAATGGTTGTCCAGTCTCTTTTTGAAAGGCTTTAGTGATGGAGCACCCACAACTTCTGAAGGCAAGTTATTCCATTTGTTAATTGCTCTCACCATTAGGAAATTTCTCCTTAGTTTTAGATTGCTTTTCTCCTTTGTTGGTTTCCAACCATTGTCTTGCCCACAGGGCCTTTGGAAAATAATTTGACCCCCTGATCTTTGTTAATGGATCAAAGGAAAAAAAGGGACAACACAAATTAATTTATAAGTTTAAATGTAAAAAAATAATACTAATCAGGGAAAAGCAATTCATTATAGCCCAGCATAGGGAATGGGGTATTGATTCCTATGATGATTTAATTCTATAGGAAAATATAGGAGGGGAAAAATGCTATTGCTTTATTAAGTGTTTGTATTTATATTCTTTTACACTTGGGATATTTTCTTATCCTGCAAAGTAAAATGCCAACAAAATATCTGAATGAAGCTAATGACATATGTTCTCTTATTAATGTTCTCTTCTTTATAATGGAACCATACAAAACATATAGAAAAATACCAAGTGCAACAGCTATTTTTGTTTTTATTTATGCAGCTATTTAGCCTTCCCCTACTTCCCCATTATCTATATATTTAGACTATTTGTTGACATCTTTTCAAGCACAGACTGAACTGTTTAATTAACTGATTAATTTTCTGATTCTTAACTGAACAATTTTTTCTCTGTCCCCCATACCACATTATAATTTTATTATTTTTATCCATTCCTTCAAGTACATCTGAGTCATGCTTATTGTTTATTCCCTTTTCCCCTTTCCCTTCCCTTTTAAATTATTCTCTTAATAAATGATTATTATGGCTGATCATCACACCACCATCAAAAAAGTGTTGTAGACAATGAAAGTAAGAGGGGAATACAGCTTTAAAGATGCATCATGTTTTTGCAAAGCATTGAACAACAAATATGTAATAAACAGCTACCTATTTTAAATAGCAGAATGCCTCACCATTTTCTTTCCACCATATATATAGAAAATAGTTTGCTTCCATTGTCTACAACACATTGTTGATGGTGGTGTGATGATCACCCATAATAATCATATTATGATTACACTTTTATTCTGCTCCCATGGACCAGAGAGTGCATCCTTTATATTTCAGTCCTTTAAAATCAACTCACCAGGTTTAAGTATTACATCTATGCACTTTATGCAGACCAGGCCTATTTGTCTCAAATTAGAAATCTTTATTCTCAACTATCATTGCAAGTTATCAAATTACCTTGCTGTTTTGGGTAGCTTCAATTGAAGCAATGTAACTGTCCCAAAGCTGTCCAGTGAGTTTTCAAATTTGAGGATATATTTAAACTTGGGTCTCCAAGGACATAGTCCAATTCCTTAACTATTATACCCCTAGGCCACAGGTCTGCAACCCGCGACTCCGGAGCTGCATGCAGCTCTTTCAGCCATCTCCTGTGGTTCCCATTCCTCAGCCATGTGCAGTCCAAAAAAAAAAAAATTGGGACTAAAAAAGTTCAACCAATCATTCAAATATGCAGGGTAGGTGCATATCTCGCCTTGGCTCCGCTCTTCAGTTAAACCCTGTTCTGCGCATGTGCGCATGTATGCGCATGCGCACACATTTTTTTGCGGCTCCCAGTTTTTCCTTTTGTGAGGGAACCGTTTCTGAGTGGCTCTTTCACTGTTTCAGGTTGCTGACCCCTGCCCTAGGCTCTACTAAAAGTACTTTCTTTCTTTTCTTTTCTTTTTAAAGGAAAATTTATACAAAGTAATTTTGAAGCTTTGGGGCAGATGTCTCATTTGACATTTTTCATCCCTTCAAAAGGCTTGATTGATTTTGTGCCATCAAATTATTGTTGACTCCTAGTAAAACCTCACAAGTGAAAGAAGACTAGAAGATGTGGATGGACTTTGTTACAATGCCAATAAATGTACAGGAAGATTTGAAAGACCTTTGTGGTCATGGAGAAAATCTATTTCCTTATACTTTTCTTAGCATTTGAGGAATTACACATAAAAAATCACTTTGTTCTAAAACAAAAATAGATAATTTTATTTTACTCCAACTGCAATAGATTTCAGATTTGAATAGAATCTGACTCCAATATGACCAAATATAATAGGCCTTTTCTATGGCGTCCATAGTCAATAAATATCCACACTAGATGTCCTAAAGTTTCTATTTATCTGTGGAAGGTGGACTGGAGAAAAAAAAGTGAATACATAAGAACTTTCTGTGGATTCTAGGCCCAGCCATTAAAAGAAAAAAAATGCAAAGAGAAAACCCCCAAAGTGTTTAACGTGATGGGTAAATTTGTAGCAAATGACAATTATGATTTATCTTCATGCAGTTAGAAAGCAGAATGTGTTTCTCTGACTCACCTTGTAAAAATGTCTCAAATTCCATATGCATGAAATTCAGGGCTCCTGAAATAAGAAGTGCATTTTGTAAATCAGACTCACAAGAAGAGTGATTTTAGCTGTTTATAATAAACCTCAGAATCTTTTTTTTCCCTACCAGGCACTTTGTCTTCCACAAGAAAGTCCACTGTGACAGATTTCCCAGTTGTCTTTCACACTTAGGAGTTTCTTTGCAGTTCGTTACTGTCTTGCCATGAAAAGCTTTGCAACATTATTGAACTAATGAGAAATTCTTCTGCAACCTGTATGCAAAATTTTAAGAAAAAAAGGATAGAGTTTTAAGAATAAAAAATAGTAGTGGAGGCTTTTTTTCTGTTTGTGAAAAACTTTTCTCTTCAGACATGTTTTCCTCTTTTTCTATGTTCTACATTCAGGGAAGACAAATTGTAGAGCATTCTACAATAGGAGAATCAGTGAGCTTTCGTTTATTCTGCCCTTTCAACCATGTTTGCCTGAATAAATTAATGCCTCCTTAACAATCATGACCGTTTTGTGAGTTCCTGGTTTTTATGCTTCCTTTTAATGATATTAAGCACTGAAATGCTGCTATTTTCAGGACTCATTCTTTTTGAGGGAAAAAAAGTGCTCTTTAGAAATTTTTCAAAGGAAAGATAATTTCAAAAAAAAAAAAATCCGCATGGAAGTAATGTGATGTTGGAACATATAGTTATGAGGTGACAGTATTAGAGCTTTCTGTCATGGAAAAAAAGAAAAGAGTGCAGGTTTATGCATCTGCTAAAGAAAATGGATAGGAAGATTTGCTCCTTAATATTTCATAGTACAAGAACCTGGGAGAATCCAGTGATGTTGAGCAGAAAGAAATTTATTGCAAACAATGGAAAGTGCTTGATTCCAGCTGATGCAATGATGTTACAATGTAGAAAGCTTTGCTAAGTGATGAATCATAGTCATTATGGTAATTAATTATAACAATATATTACCTCAGAATTAGAAATAGTTCTTGAAAACAATAGCAGAAGTTCACATTTTTATCTATAAATAATATGTTTAGTATCTGTGGGAATAGGATTGAGAATAAATGTGTTTATTCAAGATCTTAATTTTTCTTATAGTATTCTTCTTCTGTCTTTGGATGTGGGAGATGCATACAAAGAATGAAAAATAAAATATATCCATACACCTATCTATATGCCTATAACTATATTCCTTTCTCCCAATATATAGTCCTCAACCATGATAGCATTTTCTTCTCTAAATCTGGACATAAATAACCTTATGTCGAATGCAACTTGTAATCCTTACAAAAATGCAATGACAACCACTATTGCTACTTAAAAAGACAATGGCATAAATATCAAAATCACTGTAGTTTTTTTAAGCATAGCAATTTTATAGTTGACATGGAATCTTTGTTGCAGCAACTATCAAAAACAGTATAAAAATAAATTAGAAACACAAGTTAAGATAGGCAAGAAAATGGTAAGTGAGCAGCTATCCAGCCTAGACGAGTTCATATCATCAGGACCAGATGGATTACACCCCAAAGTTCTCAAGGAACTGGCAGATGTGATCTCAGAACCACTAAACTATATTTTTCAAAGATCCTGGACCACTGGGGAACTACCAGAGGAATGGAAAAGAGCTGATGTAGTTCCCATCTTCAAAAAAGGGGGGAAAAAAGATCCAGGAAACTATAGACCTATCAGCCTGACCTCAATACCTGGGAAGATTCTGGAAATGATAATCAAACAACAAATGAGCAAACACCTAGAGGCAAACAAAGTCATTACTAAAAGCCAACATGGATTTGTCAAAAACAGATCATGCCAAACAAATCTTATTGCATTCTTTGACCAAGTGACAAAATTATTGGACCAGACGAATGCTGTGGATATAATTTACTTGTACTTCAGTAAGGCATTTGACAAGGTAGATCACAACCTACTACTTGATAAGATAGAAAAATGTGGGTGAGACAGCATCACCACCAGATGGATTTGCAGCTGGCTGACCAGACATACCATGTGGTCCTCAATGAAACTGCATCTACATGGAGGGAAGTGTGTAGTGAGGTGTCCCAGGGCTCTGTTCTAGGCCCAGTGGTCTTCAACATCTTCATCAATGATTTGGACCAGGGGATAGATGGGGAACTCATAAAATTTGCAGACAACACCAAGCTGGCAAGAACAGCCAACACTCCAGAAGATAGCCTTAAGATACAGGAAGATCTGAACAAACTGGAACACTGGGTGCTATCTAACAAAATGTAATTCAATGGTGAAAAAAGTAAAGTTCTACATTTAGGCAAGAAAAACCAAATATACAGGTGTAGTATAGCTGGTACCTTCCTCAATAGTAGTAAGTGTGAGAGGGATCTCGGAGTCCTAGGGGACAATCACTTAGATATGAGCCAGCAGTGTGCTGCAGTTGCCAAACAAAACCCAACAGAGTGTTAGTCTGCATTAACAGAGGGATAGAATCAAGATCATGGGAAGTATTAATACCACTTTACAATGCCTTGGTAAGGCCACACTTGGAATACTACATCCAGTTTTGGTCACCAAGATGTAAAAAAAATGTTGAGACTCTAGAAAGAGTAGAGAGAACAGCAACAAAGATGTTTAGAGGATTGGAGGCTAAAACATGTAAGGAATGGTTGCTGGAATTGAGTATTTCTAGTTTAATGAAGAGAAGGATGAGGGGGGACATGAGTCAAGCTATTCTTCAAAGCATCTGAAGGCAGGACAAGAAGCAATGGATGGAAACTAACCAAAGAGAGAAGCAACCTAGAACTAAGGAGAAACTTTCTGACAGTTAGAACAATTAATTAGTGGAACAACCTGCCTCCAGAAGCAGTGAATGCTCCAACACTGGAAGTTTTTAAGAAGAGACTGGACAGCCATTTGTCTGAAATGGTATAGGGTTTCGTGCCCGAGCAGGGGGTTGGACTAGATGACCTCCAAGATACCTTCCAACTTTTTATTTTTATTTTTATTATTATTATTATTATTATTATTATTATTATTATTATTATTATTATTATTATTATTATTATTATTATTATTATTATTATTATTATTATTATTACCTGTCTGGCCAGAACTTGAAAATAACATTTAACGTAGCACAGTACTTAAACAAAATGGTTCGGTTGAGATCTGCATATGTGGGTCTGATTGGGGTAGATTGCAAGGGCGACTCTGAAATATAATTTTATCATATTTTATCTATATCTTAAATTATTGTACACTATTACAATTTCATTTTAGATTGTATTTTATTACCATTTCATTTTAAATTCCATTTTAGATTGTATTTTATCAAATTCCACTTTAAATTGCTTTTATCAAATTTTAGTAACAATTTGTTGCTGGAACTTTGCACTTTGATATGGCCCAAGGGCTAATCAGTAAAGACTTTAAAGTTAAACTGTTCTTACCTAAAGAAATATCCTAATGCATCTCTCCATTTCACAATCCCTATGCTTTTCAGTGTTTGTATTTTCTTATCTTTATTTTACCTAAAACTCCATAATAGCTTGTTTGAAACTTTCTGGCTGCAGTATTTAGCACAACAAATCATTGGAGGATAATTGCATGAAAGATGGTAAACAAAATTAAAGTTGCATCATATAAGTTGTGCTAGGTTTTTTTCCAATGATTTCAGTAATAGTATGCTTTCTAACACAATGGGGAAAAAGATTTTTCCTTTACCCACATTAATGATAATTTCTACTTTAGATATAATGGCAGCTACGGTATGTTTTACTATTTCATAAATAAGGGAAAGTATATCTCGGACTTTCACACTGTACTCTGCTCTCAACTCATTTTCACCCATGAGATAAGAAAATTGAATAGATACTTTTATTTTCAACTTAGGACAGTTTCACCTAATTCATGTATTTTGCTTAAATTATGTTTACTTAAAAAAAGACAAGATCAAAAACAAAGAAAAATAAAATATCCCTCTTAGAAACAAACCAGTTAAAACATACAGTTTATAACAATAGTCTTACAGGAAACTATATTCAAAATATGGGAAACTATACCAAAGTGTCATCTAAGCAGGAGTTTGTTTTGTTTATATTGAGATAGAGTAAAAGGATTAGGTAACCTCTTCTGTCTAATTCCCAGTCACTTAATATAGAGGAGGAAGATATAAAGGGGACTTTTATTGTGGTCATTTGAACACAAGTAGAATCCAAGTGAAGAATAAGCCCACCTCAGAGTACCAATTTGCTGTGGAAAGTATAAGTCCCAGTTTGGTGTAGTGGTTATGTCATAAGGCGAGAAGCCAGGAGGTTGTTAATTCTATTCCTGTTTTGGGCATAGAGCCAATTGGGTGGCCTTGGGCTTGTCACTTTTTCTCAGTTCTAGGAGGCAATGGCAAACCATTTCTGGGAAAAAAAAATCTGAAGGAAGCAATGGCAAATCATTTTTGAAAAACCTTGCCAAGAAAATAATAATAATAATAATAATAATAATAATAATAATAAGAAGAAGAAGAAGAAGAAGAAGAAGAAGAAGAAGAAGAAGAAGAAGAAGAAGAAGAAGAAGAAGAAGAAGAAGAAGAAGAAGAAGAAGAAGAAGAAGAAGAAGAAGTTGGAAGGGACATTGAAGGTCATCTAGTCCAACCCCCTGCTAAGGCAGGAAACCCTGTATCATTTCAGACAAATGGCTGGCCAGTCTCTTCTTAAAGACTTCCAGTGTTGGAGCATTCACCACTTCTGGAGGCAGGTTGTTCCACTGGTTAATTGTTCTAACTGTCAGGAAGTTTCTCCTTAGTTCTAGGTTGCTTCTCTTTTTGACTAGTTTCCATCCGTTGCTTCTTGTCCTGCTTTCAGGTGCTTTGGAGAATAGCTTGACTCCCTCTTCTTTGTGGCAGCCCCTGAGATATTGGAACACTGCTATCATGTCACCCCCTCACCCTTCTAGACATACTCAGTTCCAGCAACCGTTCCCTATATGTTTTAGCCTCCAGTCCCCCAATCATGATATAAAGATTTATAATGCTATATGTGCTTTAGCCAGAAATCCTTTGTACACTGACTGATACACCCTTAGTCATGAAAAACACTTTTTTAAAAAATCCCATTTATATCCTGCCCTTCTCTGAAGACTCAGGGCGGCTTACAATCTAAGAAGCAGAAATCAATGTGCTTAGCAATAGCCTTCATTCTATGTATATGCCTGCTTATTAGGGCTCCCCCCCCATGCAGCATTATTACAAAGCCAGCTTATTGCCCCCAACAATCTGGGTCCTCATTTTACCTACCTCGGAAGGATGGAAGGCTGAGTCAACCTTGAGCCTGGTGGGACTCAAACCTGCACTAATTGCAGGCAGCTGGTGTTACTTAAGGAGGCATTAGCCCACTGTTCCACCAAGGGTTTAGGATTTTAATCCATGGAATTTTTCCCAAGGTCTCTCTAAGTTTATTGAAATTAGCTCTTTTAAAATCCAAGACTCCAGTTTGACTGTGTTCTATTGCTTGTGCTTCCAGAATGCTGAATTCCAATATTGCATGATCACTTCCCCCCAACGTTCCTGTGGCTTCGACACCTTCTATAATTTCATCTCTGTTCGTGAGAATTAAATCCAGTATGGCTAATCCCCTAGTTCCCTTCTCTATTTTTTGGGAGAGAAAGTTGTCTGCTAGGTTTGTCAGGAATCTGTTTGATCTTTCACTTGGTGCAGAGTTTGTCTCCTAGTTAATATCAGGGTAATTAAAGTCCCCCATTACTATTGTGATATGCTTCCTACATACCTTAGTTAGCTGACTAGCAAAAAGTTCATCTGTGTTCTCTGTTTGTTTGGGCGGCCTATAGTATACATCTATGGCAATGTCATTCCCCCACCTTTCATATTGACCCAAATGCACTCAAGTTTACAGTTTTCATCATTGTTGTGCTCTATTTCTGTAGAGATAAAGTTATTTCTTATATATAGAGAAACTCCAACTCCTCTTTTGTTTAGTCTGTTTCTTTTAAATAATTTAAATCCCTCTAGCTGTGTGTTCCATTTGTGGGTTTCATCCCACCATGTTTCCGTAATGGCAACAGTATCATATCCACCTCATTTACCTGAATTTCTAGTTTACCCTGCTTACTGTTCATACTCTGCACATTGGTGTATAGACATTTGAGTCCTTTATGACTGACCCTGTGTTTACTTGCTAAATAATAACAATAATAATAATAATAATAATAATAATAATAATAATAATAATAATAAGAAGAAGAAGAAGAAGAAGAAGAAGAAGAAGAAGAAGAAGAAGAAGAAGAAGAAGAAGAAGAAGAAGGAAAAGGAGAAGGAGAAGGAGAAGGAGAAGAAGAAGTTGGAAGGGACCTTGGAGGTCATCTAGTCCAACCCCCTGCTAAGGCAGGAAACCCTATACCATTTCAGACAAATGGTTGTCCAGTCTCTTTTTAAAAACTTCCAGTGTTGGAGCATTCACCACTTCTGGAGGCAGGTTGTTCCACTGATTAATTGTTCTAACTGTCAGGAAATTTCTCCTTAGTTCTAGATTGCTTCTCTCCTTGACTAGTTTCCATCCATTGCTTCTTGTCCTACTCTCAGGTGCTCTGGAGAACAGCCTGGCTCCCTCTTCTTTGTGGCAGCCCCTGAGATATTGGAACACTGCTATCATGTCACCCCTCACCCTTCTCTTCATTGAACTACACATACCCAATTCCAGCAACCGTTCCCTATATGTTTTAGCCTCCAGTCCCCCAATCATCTTTGTTGCTCTTCTCTGTACTCTTTCTAGAGTCTCAACATCTTTTTTTCATCGTGGTGACCAAAACTGGATGCAGTATTCCAGGTGTGGCCTTACCAAGGCATTGTAAAGTGGTATTAGTACTTCACGTGATCTTGATTCTATCCCTCTGTTAATGCAGCCTAGCACTGTGTTGGCTTTTTTGGCAGCTGCAGCACACTGCTGGCTCATATTTAAGTGATTGTCCACTAGGACTCCGAGATCCCTCTCACAGTTACTACTATAGAGCAAGGTACCACCTATACTATACCTGTGCTTTTGATTTTTCCTGCCTAAATGCAGAACCTTACTTTTTCACAATTGAATTTCATTTTGTTTGATAGTGCCCAGTGTTCGAGTCTGTCCAGATCCTCCTGTATCTTAAGCCTATCTTCTGGAGTATTGGCTATTCCTGCCAGCTTGGTGTCACCTGCAAATTTGATGAGTTCCCCATCTATCCCCTCATCCAAATCGTTGATGAAGATGTTGAAGAGCACTGGGCCCAGAACAGAGCCTTGGGGCACCCCACTACACACTTCCTTCCATGTAGATGCAGTTCCATTGAGGACCACACGCTGAGTACGGCCTGTCAGCCAGCTACGAATCCATCTGGTGGTGATGCTGTCTAACCCACATTTTTCTATCTTATCAAGTAGTAGGTTGTGATCTACCTTGTCAAATGCCTTACTGAAATCCAAGTAAATTATATCTACAGCAACAAAAAAAATCAAAATAAGTAAAAGCAAACCCATGAACAATATGATCAAAATAATTTAAACTATAACAATAATGACAACAAAAGCAAAAACATGAAGGAGTGCATACTGAACTTAGCACAAAACAACATTTCATGGGCTCCACATTTCCATGGGATTTTTGGCAGAAACAAGTTTTAAAGGCATTCCAGAAAATCAATAGGACTGGGACCAATTCACCTCAGGGGAAATGATGTACCAAATAATGTGTATTACCAAATAATTTGATTAAAATAGATTAAAAGTAATCAGCTACAACATTGATTTGAGATCATATGGAGCACTATTTCTTCACAGCTTTTCAAACTGGGATATCTTGTGTGGACTATAATATTATTCTATATTACTCTTTTAGCTTGTGATTTATATTTGGTCCTCCTATTTTACTTTTAAACAATATGTTAATTGTTTCATTCTATACTGGTCTTTGACTGAAATAAGCTGTGATTAACTGATAGGTTGCATAATTTAATAACTAAGAAATATTAATATTTCCCAAATAATGTAAAATTGTTCAGTGTCTTTCTCTTCTTCTGTTATATCTGCAGCTAAATCAGACAAAACGTTTTGAACTATGTTCACTTTTTTATATTTGTAAATACATTTCTGAAGTCTACTGCAAACATTTTCCCCCAGTTAAATTAATACTAGGCAAATTCTGATCCTCAAAGTGCTCAGGGAAGTCCTTAACACTTGGGGATTATTATTAAGCTTGTAGCTGGCCTGTTGTCACCTAAAATCAATCCATTTTATAATCCACTGCTGCCCCACAAGTGGTGGCTGAAGCAACTATAGAAATTCATGCATTTTATGATTTGTTTCCCTTGTAGGGTACTGATGGCAACTAGAGTTTGAGAAAGCATTGTAATATATGTGGCTTATTGACTTCAAAAGTATCTGTATCCACATATATCCTAAGATGAAGAAGCTACAAATCAATATTGACTGAGTTGCATTGACCAGGTAATCAAGTAATGTCATGGTACGTCTTCTACAACATTAGTATATGCATACCAAAATAAACAAGCAAAGGCTATACAATGACTTAATGATAGGGTTTTTAAATATGCCCATTAGAAATATCACATACAACAGATGAGTTAAAAGGAAATAATGGAAAAGAAAGATCTTCCTCAATTTACAAATTATTTTAATGGATATTTTGCCAGAATATAACTGATCAGCAACAGCTAAACATTTCTTTCATTTAACCTTGTACCCATGGACCATTATTCTCAACAGCTCATGTAGACGGCAAATTAAGGGAAGCTTACGTAACTGCAGTCTTTTTTTCAAGCAAGAAATATTGCAGGAGAGATTTATCTCACTGAAAATTAAAAAGGAAAGAACATGCTTAATTCAGTCATTGCTTAGTAATCGATTCTTGCTAAGTGCATGTATTCTTGACTACTTATAGTATGCAGAAGGAATTTTATTAAGAGTTCCATTTCAATCACAACTCAGTGCATACTATTTGACCTCATGATTTGGCCATGCAATACGGAAGACTGAAACTATAATTCTACTTCTGATTCATGCTTGGCTCAACCTAATCTGAGGCAGGTTAACTGGCAGATTACTCAAGCATTAGTTGTAATCTGCTTAGAGTTTATGATTTTTCAATCTCTTAAAGTAAGAATGAGCAGTATTTTTCATAATGCAGGCTACATATCACTTTAGGTGATATGTTAGGAGCTAATGGTGAGCTGCTTCCACTAAAAGTGAGTAGATGCAGTTAATTTGATTTGAATGAAATACATGATGTCAAGTATGACATATTTAATAATGCTTTATTCATTTCTATTATATAGTTTGGTTATTATTATTTTTTGAAATACGTGTGGGAGGTTTGAACCAAAGCTTTGAAGAAGCATGTTATGTACTAATTTTGAAAAAAAAAGGAACTGGTGTTAAGATACTCAATATTATCTGTTTAGCTTTATCATTTTGCATAATATCATTTTGCTAATACTTTATATATTTAAGGGTTTGTGGATCAATACCCATTTTATGTATTACCTTGTAAATATTTACCAACCTTACTATACCAGTGTTTAAATTATACATTCATTGTCAACTATAACCAAATCTGAATTTAGGAAAGAAATATCCAGTTTTAACCAGGTTGGTAAGAACTATCCTGGGAGAGCAGAACTTAATGCATTCAATGTAATTTAGAAATTTGGTCACTTTTATCGACTGAACGGATTGCACATGAAACACAAAGTGCTCAAAACAAACTGATACGGGGGGGGGGGGGGAAGACCATGCTTAGAGAAGTTAAACTTCAAAATAAGTTAGAACATTAACAGACTTAATTGGAAGTGAGTGAGTATTATTGCTATAATGTTCAGTTCCGTTCCTTGAGTAATCGTTTCTGTACCTGCATATTCTTTCCTGCCTGAGTGCAACATGCAGATACTGTGATTTCTTTCAGAATGGGATTTTCAAAATTCTATGACTGCTTTACATGCAAATTAAAAGGGAAAAAAACATAATCTTGCTGGCTGAGTATAGATTGAAAATACATTCATGCTTAACAAAAGGCAGTTATTAGCTAGCTGAATAGAAATGGAAATTGAATAGAAAGTGAAATAGAAAGTGTTAGAGACACTGAAAGGACTGTGAAGTGATAAAGATACTTTTATTCATTACTACATTCATTTTGTGAAACAACAACAACATAAGGAGGAGATGACACTGGATAATATCTTTAATAAGGGCAGACTTACAATAGGTTATGAAACAGAGTTTTCATTATGTTCTCCAAAAGCCTATAAGCAACTAATTAAAGCTGCAGGATTGGAAAACAAAATGTGACTAGTTCACATGTACAAAATTTCCAGCAAAAGAAACCATTCCTTTAGATAAATGTAAAGTCACTAAGAGCACAAGCTTTCCTGAAAATAAAGACGTACACTTGTCAGATAACCACTGGATGTCATAATTTTATTCATTTATATATTTCATTTCTATGGCTGCCCAATCACTAAGCAACTCAAAGAGGCAATAATGCCACTTATAACAATGAACACTCAGCCTAGGGAAACAAAGAAGCCTGACTTGCTGATCAGAATCATAAAGAAGGTATTTCAGACATGTCAAACTCACAACATCATATCGGGACGATTTTGTCATTGCCGGCAATGGGGTGGGCATGGCTTCTGCATGACGTATCCGGCTCACAGACCAGCAGTTTGACACCCCTGAGGTATTTCCTTAACTGTGTTTTTTCTAGAAGTTGCATATTCATTTCACCAACTTTGCTCTATCTCAGGTTAACCTATTCACATAAAAGGAATGTTCTAAAAATAAAAGCAGAAGCATTCAGATGGAGATAATGATTTAAACTTTGCCCTTTTTCTACTTGTTTATATATCTTTCTATGGATGAACCAAATGGATGGGCTTCCATCACAGAAGCAAAATTCTGTTATCATTTGGAGAGGAATACATCTCTGAATAAATAGGTATACCCTTATTTGTGTTTCAGTGTGAGGCATTGAGATTTGATGGAGAGTTGAAATTTAATCTGATTATCTTTTATGTCTCATAGTAATGCACTCTATATAATTCCTTTCAAAACAATTAAATGGTCCCCTCAAAAGTCATATTTCTTGTTAAAAGCACATGAATTAATGTATTCCTAAAGGTAGAGTGAATTTAACTTTCCTCCTAAACCTTATAAATGACAAATTCCGCTAAAAGAACAAGCAGAAGCCCTTGATCCACTCAGTCCAAATTTTAGCTCAAAGTCAGACTCTGCTCCTTGAAAATGAAATTCTTTATTCTTTAAAGAAACAAAAAAATGAAGCAGGAAAACATTGTATCCAATATGACAGAGGTTTCTTCCCATTATAAGTCTGCAAATCAACTCATTTTGCTCTTTTTGCAAAATGAAATACCTGTCAATAGCCAAAAAAGTAGGGGGGATATCTTTTGTATTTGTTTATAGACATTAGCAATATCTATTCTAAACAAGAATTTTTTGGCAGTAAAATCATATCCATCTCAAACCAGATTCAGATAGAATCAAGAGTTTATGAGTCAGATGAAACTAGTTTTATTATCACATTTATTAGACTGTAGCTTATACCTTCCAATTCAAACACAACTTTAACAAAGGAAATTCAAAGTAGCTTGCATAGTAAGATTAAAAACAATTTTAACCACAACAACTAGTAATAATGGGAGTCAATGAAAGCTGAAAGTGAATGCCTAGCAACAGCCCTAGTGACAGCCAAGACAACAATCCAATAAAATATTGCAAGATGGATCACAACTTATCCTGTCCCTGGGTCTGTTTGAAGAAGCAGATCTTTGTAGATTTGCGAAAGCATTATCAAGTCAGGGCTGTTGGGATTTCTGGGAGAATGTTTTTCATAAAATAAATAGAGTCGCAGAGATAATCCATGTGGTAGAACCTGTAAGGTGGCATTATTTTAGACATGGGACCATTCCCCAAATTTTAAATAATATAATTATTATACAGATGTGGACAGAGAATATGTTATAAACTAAAATTAGCCTTTAAACATTGGGCTGGAGAACCTTTCCCTTTATACTGAACTACACAGATGCCTCGTTAGGTTACAAAATAGATTACTTAGATAGTCTTAATGTAACCAAGCTGCATGCATTCATTACAGGGAACAAACATGTTTGGAAAGACTTAGCTGGTATATTGTACATCTTCATGCAGACCTCATGCTTTCATGATATAATACTGAAGATAAAACAAAATATTTTAGTGTGTCTCTTTCAGAGGGTGGGTAATGATAGAAATTCTAATTTCATTACACTGGTAGAAATCAATTTTAAAAGCAGCATTTGCATTCCGTTCAGAAAAAGAATATTATTTTTGCAGTTCCCAGAGAGATATGCAATGCTGCACATACATGTAAAATGATAAGCATATATGTATATATCAGTAGTATAAATTACAGAAAACTCTTTGTGTTTATGGAAGGCCACCAAGAAACCTCATATCTAAATAAAATTGCATAACAAATTAGTGCAATTATTTGTCCATTATTAGGTTGGAAGTGTATTTTATTGCATTGGCATGTTCATTTCTATCCTTTGAATAAACTGGATTATCACCTTTAGTTGTCTAGGGATCGCTTTGAAAAGGACATTATAACAAGAGCTATCTTGCTTCCAACAAAGTGCACCAGCTGCTAACTACACCATGCAGGGACAATTCTATTCAAAATCCTTCTTCCTGCTTGGATAGCCACACTACTATGTGCATAATTATACTAAATTTTGTTGATAACATGAGAAAAAAGGAACTCAACCATGACCCATGAAACCTGCTGGGAGAAATCTTGGGTAGTCAAGCTAGAATTTGTCCTTCTCCTGAAAAACAAAACAAAACAAAAAATTGCAGGCAGACAGTGGCTGCACTCAATACCAAAACAGATTTGTAATTTATCCCTAGCCAGGCTATTACTGAAATATGTAATTCTGGTCTGCTCATTCTAGCAACAATTAATACTTCTTATAAGAAAATATCATCCATCAGGAATGTGCTTTCAAGTTGCATAGAAATGAACATCCGTGTTTCTACAGTAATCTTTCCACCAAAGTAATATAATTAAGATGATATATGTAATCAAATACTGAAAGAGTTTTAATTTAATGATCCACTATTAGATTGGATCATTCAGGTACGTGGCTTAAATGGCAAGAGAATTCAAGGGAAGGAATGGAAAACTGCAGAAGCCAAAATATATCCCAAAGTCCTGAGGTTAGAAAAAACAAATTCTGGAAAAGGAAGGATGCTGGCTGGAGAGATAAACATTCAAAGTGACAGCATGTAAAGCACTGTGGTGTAAAGCAATTAGTCCAGAAACTGGCAAGCATATAAAAGTCTTTAAAGAAAAGATTTCAGTGGAGCAACTCTACCTGGATAGAGGACCCCAATGTTTTTGAGCCAGACATTTGGCCACATTTGGTTGCAATAGAAACATTAATGATTAGAAGAATGAGCACACATGAAAGTCAAGACGAGAATATTCTATTTCATTACAGATTTGTAACAATAGAACTTTGTATAACTTTGTGTTATAACTTACCAAAAAGTCTACCTTCTCTTATAAATAGTGCCTAATGGAAATTCTAAGCTGTTTTATTATATAGATGTTATTATATATAACATAATAGTAATTTTATTAAAAGCTTTTAAAAAGAAGATAGAAAAGCTAATACAAACTAGTACAAAATAAGAAAGACATCAAGGATACTGTTAAAAGTGCAAGAAAGGAAAACGATGCAAAGATGTGGTTTCTGATCTTTTTTAGAGCAGTTATAAGGACAATTACAAATTTTCCTTTCTCTCTAAAGTTACATGTCTTTTTCTAAAATCTATCCTGGCTAAACATCAAAACCATAAATTGTTAAGTTCACTTTTTTCATATTTTCTGCAAAAAGTCTTAAAGGCTTTCCAATCAGAAATAAACATAGATTTTCTCTAATCAGTGAATTTGGCCATCTCGAGTGCATTCCATCACTGAGTTTTCACCAACCCTTTTTCTATTGCAGGCATTTCTGAGTCTTCCATCTCTCTGTATAAATTACTCTCATTATTGCAGATATTGCACACAAAAGCAAAGTTCTGTTACTTTTTTTCCCACTGCCAGTCCCAAAACAATGCTTTCTGGTCTTAACTGTATATTAATCTTTAAAATTATATGAATCTGTCTACACATCCATTAAGCAAAGCAAAATATTTCTTCTTGGTCACGTTTCCAATAAGCATTTGAAGTGCCTTTAGCATATACCAATGGTATATAACTGTATTAAAATTCTCCTTTAGATGATAGCATAGCATGAATTTTAGTTCTTGCAACCACATATTTTTCATTTACTCCATATGCATATTACAAACCATTTTTAGCCCACTTTACCATATATTTTTTTCACTTGTCTGTTAAATCCATCCCTTCTCAGTTTCACTTGGTGTCAGCAATGGAGGGGCCAATGAAAAAATGGGGATCATGCCAACATGAACAACAGTAGCATGTGAGATTGCATGCCTGCAAACACACAGGGGCAACAGTTGCTTCACCATTCTGACAAAACTATCAGATTCAGCTGACACCAATGGATAGAATTGTTGTCTGGTATCAATAAATATTCTCTTTGTTTGTATAATGCAGCAAGAACTATGCTACCACAATCTTCCCTAGCTTTTGTGATCTTCATGAAACAAAGAAGCTTACTAAAGCAAGCAGGAAAAGAGGCATGAGAGAACCTAACTGAAGACAGGTGCTCATAAAATTGTCCAGTATATCATAGCATTTGATTACCCGAGGCTCTCTTAAATAAAAATAGAAACAAAGAGTAAAGTTTGGAGATATCTAAGCTAGCACCAGTGGAAGTAAAGTGGCTACAGCTTTGTCCTCGGAAAAGCTGAGTGTCACTTCCATAGACCTTACATGGCCTCTAGAGAATTGCCATTCAAATAATAACGATACAATCCTTTTCGTAGCATCCTCATTTTCTAAAACATGAAGTGAGCTGAATGTATTTCTATTGAGCTTCTGACCATTTCCTAAGAAATGGATTATTGAAGTCAGTCTCTGTAATGAAGAAAACCCCACTTTGAATTCTTGGAGGACAGGCAGCGATACAAAATTCATATACAGCATCTTGCTGGCAACTCATCAGTTTTCTGAAGGGGGCAAACCACCGGGAGGTACTCACCTTTCTCTCAAACCTTTCCAAGAGCAAGATAAAAGTGTTGGACACTGAAGCTGTGGATTTTATACAGACCTCCCTCCCAGCTCTGGAAAATACACTGCACTAGGTTTAAAAAAAAATAAAAATCTGTAGGTACTTCCAACAGAAGTAAGGGCTGCTCCTTTTGACCAGAGATGATGAAATCAAAGCTTAGATTCAGAAAGCTTTGATTAACAATTAAATGCATTTTGCTGAGAGGGAGTAGCCAGTGCTTTGAAGTCTTAAAGCATCAAATGGCGTGGAAATTAGCACACAACCACTCACTGCTTCTCATCAGTTTTCTTCTTTCTTATTATCTCTGCATATTTTTTTCCTATAAGGGGCCTCAATACATACTATAAAACCATTGATAAAAGTTTCACTTGGGCACTTGTGAATTATTTTGTCCATTAGAGGAAGAGAGGGAGGGAGAGAAGTATTATGTTTATTTACAGAAAGAAATGTTTAAAAATGATCCACCAGCCAATAAATCTGTGGCAGAGCTTTAGAGTCTAAGCCACCCATGTGCAGATACTAGGTGTTACATCTGCCAATCTCTCTGTAATTTTTCCCCCTTTTCAGCAGAGGAGGTTAAGACAAATTTTCAAGCTTGGCACTCCAAAGAAGTGTGAAAGTTTGTTTTTTTTCTGTGAGGTTTGAAAAGTGGAAAATGTCTCTCAGTTATTTTATTTTTTTAATATATATATATTTTATTGAGGGGAAAAAAGTTACAAATGTAAAAGCCACAGAAAAATAAAAGAGAAAATGGTGAAGAGAAAATAATGTAAAAAGAAAAATAGAAAAGATAGAAAGATAGAAGAAAAAGAAGAGAACAGTACAAATCAAAGAAAGAGAGAGGAAAGAAAAAAAGAAAAAGAAAGAAGTGACTTCTGATCTTTTTTGGAGTAGTTACAAACTATTTCCATCCTTCCAAATTACCTAGCATTTTCCCCTGTTTCTGGTATGTATCCCTTTTTAATCAGTAAATCCAGAGATCACCAGTTTATTTTTACTCATTTTCAGCAAAAAGTCCTTAAAGGGTTTCCAGTCTTTTATAAAAAAAAATAGCCAGTATGGTCTAGTGGTTAAAGCACCAAACTAGAAACCAGGAGACTATGAGTTCTAGTCCTGACTTAGGCATGAAAGCCAGCTGGGTAACTTTGGCCAGTCACTCTCTCAATCCATCCAACTCACCTCACAGGGTTGTTGCTGTGGTAACATGAGGAGGCAGAAGAAGTATTAAGTATATTTTCTGCTTTGAGTTATTTATAAAAATAAAAAAGGCTGGCTAAAAATAAATAATTGTTCATTCCTTAATTAAATATGTCAATTCGCTTGACTAATCTAGATGGTTTTACACAACCAATAAATTACAACCAGATATCTTGTAAGGATTAACTCTTTTACATGAACATACACATAAAACATACACATGACTGTCACAGCTTTCTTACATAAGAATAATGCCTGTCATTTTAAAGATTTTGAGATACAGTGCAGTACAACTGAAACATACATTAACTAAACAGTATGGCTTTGCAGCATATACATACATATATACGGTATTTAATAATGAAATTATAGCTTGTAAAGTTGAACACAAAGAATTCTACAAGGTTTTGGGGTTTAAATTTCTCAAGAAATCTATGTGGATAGATAAATTATCATGCAGTCATTTTTTCATGTCTATCAGTTAACTTCTCACTTCCAACCAGGAGCTAAATAAGCTTTTATTTATCATAGCAGAAAAGAGAGACAAAAGTAATAGATATAGAATAGCCTATTTATCAAGACTATGGCAGTCAAATATATTATTTATTTATTTAATTAATTAATTAGTTTTCTATACCGCCCTATTCCCGAAAGACTCAGGGCGGTTTACAGGGCAGCGTATAAAAGACAATATAAAAAGATAATATAAAATTAAAATGAATTAAATTAATTAAAGCCCAACAATTAAAACAATATTAAAAAGCTAAAACCCCTTCAGTCCAGGCCTGATAGATCGAAAAGCCAGGTTTTCAGGTCCCGGCGAAATGAACGCAGATCGGAGGCGGTCCGGAGTTCCACAGGTAAATCATTCCAAAGGGGAGGCGCTCCCACAGAAAATGCCCTCCCCCTGGGGATCACCCACCGGCACTCCCTAACTGGCAGCACCCTAAGGAGGCCCTCTCTATGGGAGCACACAGGATGATGGGAAGTTGATGCTGGCAGCAGGTGCTCCCTAAGATAATCCGGACCCATGCCATGTAGGGCTTTATAGGTCATCACCAGCACCTTGAATCTCACCTGGAGGGCAACTGGAAGCCAATGCAGCTCGCGGAGAAGAGGTGTTACACAGGAGTATCAGGAGACTCCCATCACAACTCGTGCAGCTGCATTTTGTACCAGCTGAAGCCTCCGAGTGGTCCTCAAGGGCAGCCCCATGTAGAGAGCATTACAGTAGTCTAACCGGGAGGTCACAAGCGCATGAGTGACTGTGCATAGGGCATCTCGGTCCAGATAGGGCCGCAACTGGTGCACCAGGCAAACCTGGGCAAAAGCCCCCCTGGTCACGGCTCCTATGTGGTCTTCTAAACTGAGCCGTGAATCCAGGAGGACACCTATATCTGAAACATAGCCACACATACCTTTAGCCAGACACATTATTATGAATATTTTAGGTTATACGCTTGTATACTAAATTATTTATAAATTTAAAATGTATATAATACCATATGTAATAAATATAATCCATCTATGAATATGTACATGTTCTCTGGTACAAAGAACAAATCAAAATGCAAATTTATGTAGATCTATTCAGATGTAAACCCCTAACTTCAGTGGAGGTTATTTCCAGGTAAGTGTTTTGTGATTGCAGCCTAGACTGTGATTCTGCCCCCACTTAAACAGAAATTAATCCCATTGAGATCAGTAGGGTTTCGTTCTAAATAGGTATATATAGAACGGTACAGTTAAAGGAAATAGAATCTTTATCTAAATTCTCACTTCTGAGCTGTTGAAATCCCTCTGCTGCAGGGCATAACTATACGTATGCATAATTATAGAACAGTTTCCTTGAAATTTTAATGTTAGGTAGATATTCAGGAGGGAAGTTTCAGAACATTTTACCTCCCTTCTTTAACTACATGTTATATCAAGAAATGCTGCTAATATATTTAATCATATTAGTCTTTTCCATTTTTTTCTCCTCAAAAGTGGTATGTTCTTATTATAGGAACATGTTGCAATTTTTGTGTAGGTCACAAATCATATGAGAACCACTGACTAAATTTCAGTTTCAAGCTGAACAACGAGTTCTGTTAAGAAAATAAAACAGTTTGCTACAATCAGATGGTAACCTTTCAGCTGATAAGACATTTAAAAGAAAAGGAACATGCAATCTCTGATTCATTTACCATAAAAAGTATTTTTTTTCTATGTCAAAGTACAGGTATTTATAGGAAACAGATTGACAATAAGCTTACTCTACTTACAAACTAAGAGATGCAAATTTTCACCAATATGAACAAACCTATCCTACAACCTAGAAGGCCCCAGATGTTGGGAGAGGGGTTCATTTACAATGTGCTGCATATCTATGCTTGTCAGCATTGTCACACAGGTCTCCTGTCAAGAAGAAATGAGCTCAGGTCTCCTCTGGAAGACCCAGAGAGGCTCGACATGGGGAAATGAGGTGGTATGATCACATGGGGCATTGATTCCCAATTACATGGCTCGTAGCATTTCCCCAAAGGCAGGTCGGATGACAGGATCTCTCTGGCACCTAAAGCCATCATGGTTGGAGACCTTCTAGGGTGCCACCTGGGACTAAGGGTGAAGAGAACCCAAGGTGCTTGTTGCTGCTTGGGGAATGTGAACATTAGGATTAGTGACTCAAGTGAATAAATGAAGTGAAGAAAAAAAATGTAACTTACGTAAGGTAAGAACTGCACTCTGTTTTTTATGCTTGTTGGACTAGCAAACAAAACAGACTTACGAATAGTCTCTCAGCATATAATCCATTCATTTATACAGCACTTTTTCTAATGCTTTTCAATGTTTTTTTTTTAATTCTAGTCTCAGGTTCTGTTAAGTATCATTGTGCATTTAGTCCATTGTTTCAACAATCAAATACTTCTCCAAAAAATTTAAGAAAATAAGAATTTGTACCACAATTGCCTGTGTTTATAAGATATTGATTGGATGAAATGGTATAATAGTCCTAGTGTTAGAAGGGTAGGAAGTTCTATTTGCCATACTCTTTAAGTGTGACTATTGTTATGTATGCAGGCATCTGCATAGCAACAGCCATCAGGGGGCGTTGACCTGGACAGTTTCGGCGGGAAACCTAGGGCCAACCCCATTGGCTGTTAGCTTACCTGGCCAGGTATATAAGGAGGCCAGGTAGCCCTCATTCCTCAGTTCACTTCCCCTTCCAATAAAGAGCTGAACTCACACACCGGCTGGCGTCTCTCTTGCGTCGGACCCACTACACAATAGTGGCGACGAAGGTGGGATTGCTGCCGACCAAGAGCTGAAGTCACTGGGGAAACGCTCCGCGAGCTGAAGGGAAAGGCATTTTTCCTTCTTCCTCCCACGACCGCCAGCCGAACCGGCAACGCCAAGCGCCACATCCACGACCAACTGCCGCCATGGCTAGAGCCGGACAACCCCACAAATTCGAGACCCGCTGCCCCAAAACCTGGACCCGTTACCTGGCTCACGTTGAACTGTACATGCGGTTCAATCAGATATCGGAGGATGGTGCAAAGGCGGCCACACTGCTCTGCCTTGGGGGACCAGCGCTGCTGGAAGTCGCCGCGAACCTGTTCCCCTAGGAGGCCATCAACACCGTCGCATACTGAGACCTCGTGGCCAGGCTCAATGCACATTTCAGGCCCCGGCGCTCCAGGGTGGCCGCACGGTCACAATTCGAGAAAAGGGACCAGCGCCCCGACGAGACCAGTGCCGACTTCCTCGCCGCCCTTCGGGAAGCTGCCGTCGCTTGTAAGTTCACAAATTTGGAGGAGCGACTACGGGACCGGCTGATTTGCGGCCTACGCGACAGGTGGTTGCAGGAGCACCTGTTCGAAAGAGAGGAGGTCTCTCTCCAGGAAGCCGAGGACGCCATCCTAGCCCACGAAGCGGCCTGCGGGGCTGTCCAAGCCTGCCAGGGAACCCGGCCCGGCAACCAGGCAACCAGCGTCCACCGGCAAGGGGCCACAGAGGAGGACGACCTGAGCATCGACCTCCTCCAGCGGAAGTCGACCACCGACCAGCGAGCCAGATGCCCAGACAGGCCCAGGCCTCCCAGCAACACCGCCGTTCCCCAGAGGTGTGCAGGGTGTGGTGGGAACCACATGTGCAGCCTCTGCAAGTTCCGGTCCGCCACGTGCCGGGCCTGCAAGAAAACAGGCCACATAGCCGCCGTCTGCCATAGCCGCCGCCCCCGAGAGGAGATCCACGAGCTGCAGCCGGAGGAACTGCCGTTCGAAGGTACTGGGGCCCCCACCAAAACAAAAATTGGCTATGTCGAGAGCCAGCTGGCCATTAACCACACGGGTAGCCGCCGGCTGCTCAAACCCAAAATTAGATTAACAATCCATTTGCAGGGTGTCCCTTGCAGCATGAAGCTTGACTCCGGATCAGCGGTCTCGATTATTTCAGACGAGACCCTTAACCACATAATTAGCCGGAGCAAGCAATGGATTAAATTACAGCCTACTAAATTAACCCTGACCGATTTTCAGAATTCGCCGGTCAAGGTGAAGGGGGAGGCCACCATTTCAGTGGGGTTTAAGGGTCGCGAAGGGCACCTGGACGTTGTAGTGGTAGAGGGCCGCAGAGCCAGCCTGGTTGGGCTGGACTGGTTTGAGGCCCTGGGAATCTCAGTATCCAGGATCCATCGGATCCAGGGGGACTCCGTTGAGGCCGTTTGCCGGGAGTTCGCCGACGTCTTCGATGGGTCATTAGGCAAGTACACCGGGGGCCCCATATCGTTCAAGCTTAACTCGAACGTCTCCCCCGTTAGGGTCCGGCCACGGCGAGACCCGTTTGCGCTCAAACACAAAATCGAGCGCGAACTAGACAAGTTGGTGGCCCAGGGAATCTTAGAGCCTGTAGATGGAGGGGAGTGGGAAACCCCCATCGTGACCCCCCTCAAAGCCAACGGGGAAATAAGGATCTGCACCGACTATAAGTGCTCGGTGAACCGCGCCCTAAACCCGCACGCTTACCCGGTTCCCGCAGTCAGCCACGTTCTCGCTTCCCTCCAAGGCGGCGCCATTTTTGCAAGGCTCGATCTTGCACAGGCGTACCAGCAATTCACGGTCACTAGGGAAACAGCTGACATCCAAACCATAGTAACCCATAGGGGGGCGTTCCGGGTGAACAGGCTGCAGTTTGGAGTCAGCGTTGCTCCCGGCATTTTCCAGGAGGTTATGGAAAAGACACTCAAGGGCATTCCAGGAGTCTGCCCCTATTTTGATGACATCCTGATCGCAGGAGCATCAGCAGAGGAACTGGCAGGGAGGCTTAGGGAAGTGCTGGCAAGGCTGCGCACAGCTGGCCTCAAACTCAAAAAGGAAAAATGCAGCATAGGTGTTCCTTCCACAGAATGTTTGGGGTTCAGAGTAGACACCAGGGGAATCCACCCCACAGAATCCAAGGTGAGGGCCATCAAACTAGCACCCACACCCAAGAACAAAGCAGAGCTTCAGGCATTCCTGGGTCTGCTGAATTTCTACCATACATTCCTCCCACACAAGGCAGCCATCGCTGAACCGCTCCACAGGCTGCTAGACAAACAGGCAACATGGGCCTGGATGGCCACCCATGATCAGAGCTTCAAGGCCCTGAAGGCATTGCTGTCAGACAAGTCCACAGTAACCGATTTCATCGAGTCCAAGCCCATTTGTATCGCCTGCGATGCATCCCCTTATGGTGTGGGCGCTGTCCTAAGCCACCTTGAGCCCAACGGGGCACAAGTCCCCATAGCATACTATTCTAGGACACTGTCTGGAGCAGAAAGAAACTATGCCCAAATAGACAAAGAAGCCCTGGCAATCGTGGCAGGAATCAAGAAATTCCACGATTACTTATATGGCAGGGAGTTCACTGTCTTCACGGACCACAAACCACTCCTGGGCCTGTTCACCACAGACAGGCAAACCCCCCAGATTCTGTCCCCCAGGATGCTCCGGTGGTCCATCTTCCTTGCAGCATACAATTGCAAGCTGGTACACAAGCCAGGGAAGGAGATGGGCCACGCAGACGGTCTAAGTAGGCTCCCCCTAGACACACACGACCCAGACCCAGCACCAGCCACACAGATCCTAGCCCTGCAGGAACTACCCGAGTGCCCAGTTCTTGCCAAGGACATTGCCAGCCACACAGCCACAGACAACATCATGGGCAGGGTGCACTCATGGGTTTGCACAGGGTGGCAGGACAAATCCCCGGGACCAGAGTTTCAGGCCTATTTCATTAGACGCGTTGAAATCTCCACACACAAAGGGTGCCTCCTTTGGGGTAGCAGGGTCATCATTCCACCTGCACTACGCGCCAGGGTATTGGACTCCTTACACAAAGGGCACCCGGGGGTGGTCAGGATGAAGGCACTGGCTAGGAGCTACCTCTGGTGGCCCGGGTTGGACAAGTAGGTTGAGGATAGGGTCAAGGCCTGTTATACGTGCCAGAGATCCAGGCCAGAAGTGCCACATGCACCAGTACACCGGTGGGAGGCCACACACACACCATGGTCCCGCATTCACATTGACTATGCGGGGCCATTCCAGGGTCAACTATTTTTAGTAGTGGTGGACAGTCACTCCAAGTGGCTAGAGGTAGTCCCTGTCCCCAACATGACCTCGGGGAGAACAATCCAGGTGCTCAGAGCTCTCTTTGCCACACACGGCCTCCCCGACGTAATTGTTTCTGATATTGGGCCTCAGTTTACTGCTGCTGATTTCCAGGCGTTCTTGAAGGCGAACTGGATTAGGCACACCACCTCCGCGCCTTTCCATCCATCTACCAACGGGCAGGCCGAACGGATGGTAAGGACGACCAAAGACGCACTCCGGCGCATCATCAGCGGGGACTGGCACCACAGACTGGCCAAATTTTTACTAGCCCAACACACAACACCATGCGTGGCTACCGGCAAGAGCCCAGCAGAACTGCGATGGGGACGGCGCCTCATCACCAAGCTGGACCGCCTACACCCAGACCGGGTAGCAGCCGAAACCGGTAGGGCAACATCACCATCATCACCATCATCACCATCACCACCAGCATCACTACCATCACCATTGCCATCATCACCCACACACAGGGTCCTCAACCTGGGGGACCTGGTCTGGGCAAGGAACTATGGGGCTGGACATCCTTGGGTTCCGGGGACAGTGGTCAGGAAAACAGGACCCCTTTCATACATTGTAGGGGTGGAGGGGGACAGACGCATAAGGCGACACATCGATCAGCTCAGAGGAAGGGTCCCTGAGCATGTCACACACGCCCCTGAGTGCGTCACACACGTCCCTGAACTCAATGCACACGATCAACAGGAGGACCACACTCCAGGAGGGGTCAACCCAGCTGAGGACGTCACAGGGCAGGGACCAGAGGAGGAGGACTTCCGGATGCTGGCTCCTTGCAGCCCTGCACAAAGGCCTCAGGAACCTGCGGTCCAAGCCCAGGGGCCAAGCACACCCAGACGATCCACCCGTCCACACAGGACACCAGCCTACCTGTCGGACTATGTGTGCAAGTAACCCTCACACAAGGACACCACTGTTTTTTTATATATATACTCATAGTTATAGTAGTTGCATGTTGTTGTTGTTATGTGGGTCTTCTCTAAGGGGGGAGGGGTGTTATGTATGCAGGCATCTGCATAGCAACAGCCATCAGGGGGCGTTGACCTGGACAGTTTCGGCGGGAAACTTAAGGCCAACCCCATTGGCTGCTAGCTTACCTGGCCAGGTATATAAGGAGGCCAGGTAGCCCTCATTCCTCAGTTCACTTACCCTTCCAATAAAGAGCTGAACTCACACACCGGCTGGCATCTCTCTTGCGTCGGACCCACTACACAATACCTATCATTTAGAAGTCCACCTTGATCTTCTCCAATATATAAAGTAGAATTGATTTTCTTACCATACTAAAGCCACTGGGGAAATAAAATAGTCAATCTCAGTAATTTGGATTATGAGTCTATTCTTTCCTCTATTTTCTTTCCTCTATAAAAATCAGTTCAGAAATTGCAGAAGAACTAGATCGTATCTTTGATTGGTAGCTCTGGGACTATCCATTGGGAAGTATCGCTTTAACATATTTTATAGCTTGATAAGCAGATCTTGCTTTATGATAGAGGTCTTTCTTTAAATTCTAAAATCTGCACTAAGAAATCTACCCGCAGTTTATTTTATATATACATGTTACTAGTGCTTTTTTTTGTAAGAAAAAAGGTGCTGGAACTCAGCCCCAACCCCCTCCCTGGTCAGGCCATTTCTTGATCGTCAACCTTTCACTCCCACCCTGCTAAGGTGGATGGGATGGGTGGGATAGGCCCGGTCCCCTTCTGCCATTTTGGAACCAAGAGGGAGTGATGGTGAATGGCTCCACTGCCACTGTGTGCCACTGGAGGAACTTTCTTTAAGCTTCACCCTGCAGATTACCTGCCTGGGCACAGCTGCCACCTCCTTGTCCTCTGTCAACTCTCCCATGTCTTGCGCCATGATCAGGTGGCACAAGCCTCCCCCGCTGCCTCCCTCCACCAGTCCTTTGTCATCTGTCTCACAGAGAATGGAGAATACAACAGCTCTGCGCAGGGATGCAGAGCAGAGAACAGTACTTGCTTGTTGCCCTGCATTGCCCCACATCTCCCTTCTCCCTTCTGGAAATAGCAGCCCTGTTTCCTGCCACTTCTCCTCCTGGCACAGGGCCTCCCTCTTCCCAAAAATATTTCTTTGCTGACCTGCTTTCCAACTCTGGCACGTTTCTCTTCTGCTGCAGGGAAACAGAGTTTGTGGGAGTAAAAAAAGTTCAGTCAAACCTTCCAACTCCTTGTGAGATCTTTTTGGCAAGAAATTGGAAGGTCTGACTGAACTTTTTTTAGTTCCACAAATTCCGTTGAAAAAAGGTGCTGGAATGCCGTTCCGTGCATTCTATAACAAAAAAGCCCTGCATGCTACATGTTTAAAGTAAATGGAAAAAAGGTTTATTTATTTTTTTCATTTAAGATGTTAAAACTTTCCAAACTGTCCAATATTAATGGTATATTATAGCTCCATTGCACCAATGACTGAATCTTTATAGAAGTCTCAAATGTGTACATTGAAAGACAAATGTACATAGTTCTTGTGAAATTTTTGTGGGAATCTGTGCTTAGCATTTCTTCAGCTGGAAATACTAGATTTTCTTAAAATTTGCTACTCATTGAAATGCATCACTTCAAGCCACAAGCTCTGAAAGGTTTAATAAAACTCATTGTTTCTGATAATACAATTGCCTTTGTATGTTCTTTGAAAGTTCTTCTTTGCTTAGTTTATGCTACTTAGTTCCTGCCATTTTGTAAATTTAGGAGATAAAAGAGCAAGTTTTGAATTCATAGAGATGTAGAATACATAATGGAAAAGTAGGCATGCCTTCATAGACATTATTTAGTTTTTACATTTTTGTGCATGATTTATTGCTTGAAATGACCATTAAATGCTCTAAAATAGAAGGTGATGTTATTTGCTCAGATTAGTCTACCTTTACCATTTGTTTCTAGGCAACATCCAACATGCTTTTTTTTTCTTTATTTGATTGATTTCTACCTTTTCTATTGGCAGAATAAAAAGACCACTACAATAGAAGACAACTATACTGAGGAGGTACCACTAAATAAAATGCATCACAGCTGACAGATGTATTACTCTAAAACAAGTAGTCACTTAGGGCCGCATAACTTCCTAACCAAGAGCCTGGAAGAAAAGTCAGCTCTTAAGTTCTTTCCTAAAAGCCAACAGACACAGGGTCATATGGACTTCACAGAGGGGGTGGAGACAGTGTACTCAAAAAGGCAGCAACAACAATAGACAAGATACAATTGTTAGTTCTCGTAAATTGACTTTATTTTATTGATAGAGCTCAGAGCATGATGACAATGTCATATCTTATAGAATGAGTGGAGACAATTAAAAAGATGCAATCCCACAAACACCCAAGTCCTATGTTTAGGGCTTTACAGATGACCATCAGCAATTTCAATTGTATTTTTCAGCCCACTGGTAAGTAGTAAAGTTCACAAAATAATATTACACAATCATACTAAGGTGCACCCACTTTACTTCATATTTTGGCCTTCAGAGTGTCTTTCTAGGACAGCCTGTAATAAAGCAAGTTGCAGGAATCTGCTCATGAGGTGACTGAAGTATGACTGACCATAAGAAGGGCCTCCCAGCCTAGGAATGGTCAGAATTTCAAATCTCTGTTCAATATGTAGTTGTAAATTCCAATAACAGCAACACATTTCCATTATTCACATACTTAAATTTCAATGTTTTCCCTTCCATGAGATATTTCTACTATAATAGGGTGAATGAGGTAAAAAAAATCCTAGGTACCAAATTAAAGTGCAAGGCTTCAAACTCAAATGTCTGCCATTTTCCTTAAATGTGTCTATGGGGGGAAAATAATGAGTTAACAGTGGCCAAAGTAACTCATGCTTTGTCCATCATCCATCGGAATTACTATAATGCATTTACATGGGTCTGCCTGCCTTTAAAATTGTCACTCAGAAATTGCACCTGCTCCAAACTGCATTAGCCCAGGTGTTGGCAAAAAGTCATGCAACAGTTGAATTGGGAATTCTGCATTGATTACCAGTATTTCCGAGTGCAAATTCAACATTGTTGAATTGTTTTATTATGCAAAGTTCTACATTGATTGGCTCCTTCAAACAATTCTACCTTCTTTTGTCTTTTCTACTGATGAAACAAAAAATTGCATGGAAGGAGTATGCTTTCTACTGTTTGCTTTATTGAAAGAATGGAAGAATTAATGCCATTTGTGTTTTTGCAAGACTTATTACATACAAATAGCCCAAGATCTAGATCACACACCACTTATAACACAACACAGATCACAGACAAGTTTAACTAACAATAAACCAATAAACAATATATTTAGTGTGTGTTACCTACACAATCTACTAGTGGCTATATACTGTTAAGAGGTGAATAGCCTTAAAGATCAGGGTTTTTGTTTCAGCCCTCTGCTACAGAATAGCCATTCTCTTGACTCCAGAAAATTTCTTGACATTCTGGAAGTTAGTAAAATGGATTTTTTTCTGAAGGCATCTGTAGGATTGGAAAGTAGCCACCATTTTGTTCTATGATAGTATTTTAACAAAATAAGAGAATACAATATCATTGTTGATGTTGGTTTATTTGCTTTTTTATTTGGCACTCTACCTACTTTTTGTCAAAGACACTACTAAATTAAAATCACTCTCTTCTCTTTGCTTAATTCCCAGCGCACAGTTATAGAGTCTTTGCTCTGAGACTTTCTTTCTGGCATTGCTATAGTAGTTAGTTGGGTTTTAGATTTCAAAAATTCTTGACAGATGGAGAAAGATTGCCTTTCCCAATTCACTGGCTTTCAGCCTTGTGTTTTAAATATAAGAAATATGCTTCAGGCTCTTCTCTCTCTGTTTCTGTCTCTGTCTCTCTCTGTGTGTGTCTCTGTCTCTCTGTCTCTCTCCGTGTTTGTGTTTGTGTGTGTGTGTGTGTGTGTGTTGTTTTTGTTTTTAATTCTGCTGTGACACTTTAAGTTTTGGAGCAACAAACTGTCTTTCACGAATCTTTGAACAGACCTTACTTTTCTGTTGGTGACTTAGATGGAAATGTAGAATGCTGTGTTCTGGTTGCATAAATATGCTTACTAAAATTAATCTAAATGCTCTTGTATTCATCCCTCATATATATTTTATGTTATTGTTTACTCAACTGAAATGCTTTTTGTGAACAGTACATTGTAAGTGAACATTCCTTGTACTTGTAATGATAGAAATAAGAAAAAATAGTTGTGCTTGCTGGGTTTTTTGACTTGTAAATGGAATATTTTTAGTGTCAGTAATAAGGATAAGTAATAGGAACCAAGTATCATCACAAGAGCACTGAACATACGAATACACACACACAAACATGGAATTTTCACTCACCTTTAAAAATTCTTACAGGGGTTGAATTATTCTACCTTCAGAGCAGTTTTATGCATGTATATGTATATGTATGTGTATGTATGTATGTATGTATGTATGTATATGTATGTATATATATATATATATATATATGTGTGTGTGTGTATATGTATGTATATATGTGTGTATATGTGTATGTATGCATATATATATATATATATATATATATATATATATATATATATATATATATATATATATATATATCCTCACACAGATAAAAAGCTGTACCAAGAGAAACATTTTCCCCTCTTTTTCAATTAGCCTTTCTTGCATTGTATGTTGCTGTACCATCTGGTGCTATTCATTTGAAGTGGAGTTAAGGGAGGTTAAGAGAGAAAATTTGAAAGAGGTGAAGGATGCTGATAGCTCTGCAGAATGACGGATATCAGCCTCAAGGCTATGATGCCTTGAGAGGCTCCTCCTTAAAAGCTGGCTTTCTCACAACTCTCTTCCCACCCAATCCACACTTTACTCCTCAGAGCCTGTTTTCTGTAGGGATTGTATAAGGATTGCTAGCTAGTTCATTTAATAGCAGGACATTGTAATTTCCACTGATGTGACTAATTTATTTGGTGATTTTTTTTCTTGATACTACACAATAAGTCTCAACTGATTTTTTTAAAAATAAAAATCATTTCATCCAGGAGAGATTTGACTATAACAGAGTGCTGATTGCATCATGTATCTTAAGGAAGATTATCTCTTTGGGCTGAACATACACTTTATGGGTAGAAAGGTCAGATTCAGCCACTGGGCTCTCCAGTGAGCTTGGCAGATAAGAATTCTATTGTTGTTCAAATTGTTCTGACACTTTCAATTCTTTGTAATCTGCTGGACTTTATTTCACCACGTTTATCTCTTAATATCCCAACAATTTTGCATTTATTGTCCTCTGGAATGCCAACCCTTCAGACATCAAACTTGCCTCAATCCTGCTAGCTTTGGTTAAAGCCCTTAAAGACCTTAGCCATAAAGTCTGAGGCTCTGATAATGTGGTTGGGCCCTTTTCTTGGCTGCATTTATTTGAGACAATTGTTAGTGCTGTTGCTTGGTGGCTATTTTATGTTATTTATAATTTTGCTTATTATTTTTATTCTATTTTTATTTGTTAGCAACCCATTTAAAACATCATCCTCACATCATCATCAACCTTCCTTAAAACGTACTTCCTTGAAAGAAATAGCACTTGAGCCTATTGTCTGATCAGGCAGTATCCTGTGTTGCTATGAGATGGAAACCAGATTCACTCAACAAAAGAAATAATCAGTTTGCTAAGTTTTATGCCATATGGTTTAAGGGTTGATAATATGACTTCTTGATTTTGAGGACTTCAACCACTATGCATTTCTGATAGTAGGGCAAATCCCAGGAGATCGTGCAAAAAATAAAGTGCCTCATTTTGTTGTGGTTTAAGGCTGGAAGCTGCTCTCTTAGTTTCCATTCTTCTAAAAGTTTATTCTAGGGGGGGAAAAAACTTTGCAAAAGCCTTGTAATTGAAGTCTCCTTGCTTCTTGCTTCTTTATTCATTTGCACAACATCTTTTGCAACCCACACTTTACAGCTAGAGGAAAACAGTGTGAATCTGAGATAATTCTTTGCTTGAATGGCTACAATGACACGTACTAAAGCATTCATATCTAGAGACGATTTTCAGAGGCAAACAATTAGATGTTCTTAAATAGAAACAAACTGTTCTCCAAAGAGTCTGTGACTTTGACCATAATAAGATCACTTACATTGACTATGTCACAGTGCAAACATTTGATGATCTTCCTGAGTTATGAAAGGTCAGCAATTGTGCAGTTAGAGAAAGAGAGTTTCTAGAAATTACAATTAGATTTATTAGGCTTGATTACAGCATGCAAAACAGTTCATCTTAATAAATGATGCATTTATCACTTTTTATAGATAATTTCATTCAAGCCCTATACATATTTTGTTTTGCTCATATAACTTTTTTGTTGTATATGCATTAGGTATGTATGTCAGGATCAGGCAACTTTTCACTGGTTGGAAGCTGTGTTATTTTAGGGAGGTGAGAGGGATGCTTCAAGGAATATAAGAACAATGACATGTAAATGCCAGCAAAGGGGAAAAAAACATGGCTTAATTTTTGAACACTCTTTGGAGCATTTTTAAAATAGTTGTTTTCTCAAGATAAATCTGTCCGAGGCTTCAGCCAACTTGCTTTTATTATTGTATGCCACCATAATTGCTTTTTGTGAGATGAATGGTTATACAAGTTTGATAAATAAATAAAATTTGGGAAATGAAAACACTATTGGCTTTTGCTGCGTAAAAATGGTTGCCCATTTCTCACTAAATATGTGCAAATATCCACCAGATGTACAGTAGTCATGCACCATCCAGGATGCATTAACAATGTGTTTTTTTATGGCTAATGACTGGAGTGTTAAGAAATTTCCATCAATCCTTCCTGTGTTTTGTATAGCTAGATGTTAAATAGCAGAGCATAAATTCAGTCAAAGAACACCGAGATATAACCTTTTTAAAGTATTCCATAAATAATATATACTTGCATAGATTTGAGGTCAACTTTTCATTTTGCAGTGCCAGAAGAGTTTGAGTGCTGATTGAGTGGCCCTTGACTGTCCAATGGCTTTAATAATCCTTCATCAACTATTTGGTAGTACAATGATCTGAAAGCTTGTTTGATTGTTCATGGGTGGATATTCTGGAAGCACTGCGCCCAACTAATCAAACAACAAGTGAGGCTCGAACTACTTGTCATCATGTCTGATAATTTTCTGATTTCTGATGGTAAAATTGAACTACAATACTATATAGGCACCAGACCTGATTGAACAAGCTCAAGTGAAGAAGGCTAAAAGATGCAATAAGATGACTGAAATTATGGTTGGCTAAGTAATTGTACAGCTATTTAGGGAAGAAATTGAAATGAAAATGTGATTGCTGAGATACTTTAGAAATGAAAGTTGACTATAGAAGAGCAAACTTTTCTATTCCAGTGTAATGCGTAGTCTTTCCAAAGGAAAAAAAAACACACACCCCTTTTAATGTTTTGAGGCAGCTATTTTATTCAAATTCAAAGCATTATAAAACATAAATGTGAGAGGATGGAATGATTCTCTATAAATAAATATCACATAAATAAAAGAATGGCTATTCAGTTATTAATATATTTATAAGAACTAAAGCTACGTGGTAAGTTGCAGATCAGAACAAACGAAGTTTTATAGCATTTTTATGTGAGAAACAAGTTGGCGTAGCAGTTAAAGCTTCAGGCTAGAAACCACGACCTTTACTCCCACTTTGGGTACAAGGCCAGCTGGATAACTTTGCACCAGTCACTCTCTCTCAGACTTAGGAAAGGACACATTGGCAAACCACTTCTGAAATCATGCCAAGAAAACTGTAGGGATTTGTCCAGGCAGTCTCCAAGAATTAGTCAGAAGAAAAGCTATGGTATTGATTGAAGTATCAGTGACTCAGGGGTGAACTGTGGGGTCCTTGGTACCCTCTGAGCTGGGTTGTTTTCTTGCAGACATTTCATTACCAAACTAAGTAACATCAAGGATCTTACAAAGGAAAGCTGTGTTATCAAAATGTTCTGCAAAGAATATACATTTCTTTTTATATAAAAAAACTCCATAACTGGCCAGGAAAAAAAGTCACAGAAGAGTAAATATTCCTACTATCTGAAAAATGAAACATCTTTGAGTGAAAATAGAGAAAGTCCAGTTACCTTTTGAAATAGCAGCTTTGGGACATTCATGACCTGGATGATTGAGAATCTCCACAGACCTTTGGCAAATTCCAGTTTAGCTCCTGCATAAATAATAATTTAGAAACAGACTAGATCACCACTACCCGTTTAATTCTAATTTTTGATTCTGAATCTGGATTTTAAAATCTCAGCTATAGATTTAGAATTTTCAGGCTGTTTTGTTTGTTTTCTTTATCTAACTACCACTTGCTTATAAAGATAACTACCCTGATAGTTTTTGCTTTAACTTATGGCAATGCTGCTGCATATGAAGCAATCTACATGTGAGCTCATTCAGCTAATGATCATTGCGTTGTTTGAGGGATTTTAAAATACAGATCAAAGCTCATTAGAGGCAGGCTCCTACTAATCTTAAGCAACAGAATGGAGTATTGATGCAGCTGATGCTATTGTACAGAGAGCATTAAAGAGAACAGAAAAGAAGCATTAATATAGTTGAGTGTATTGTATGTATAGCATTCAACATATGCCTTTGGCACAATTGAGGGGAATAAAATGTATAGGTCCGATAATGCTATTTATTTTATGACATTTTGTCTGACACTAAATTGGATACACATTTCCAAGTTAAGGTAATTTTTAAAAAGTATGGATCAATTCATTGATTTGCAGGCTATATTAACTTCTTTTGTGCACCTAAATTGCTATTGATCACTAGTAATATTAATTTGTGGTAAACTGCCAACCTAGCAGTTCGAAAGCATGTAAAAAATGCAAGTAGAAAAATAGGGACCACTACGGTGGGAAGGTAACAGCGTTCCGTGCGCCTTTGGCGTCTAGTCATGCCGGCCACATGACCACGGAGATGTCCTCGGACAAGCGCTGGCTCTTCGGCTTTGAAACGGAGATAAGCACCGGCCCCTAGAGTCGGAAACGACTAGCACGCATGTGCGGGGGAACCTTTACCTTTTACCTTTAAAGCAATAAATTTTATATATATTTTCTCTCCAGAAGTAGTGATTCTGTATTGGTGGTCAAATTTGTGGAGATGAAAAAATGGAAGAAACTCAAGTCCAACTTAACTAATTCTTTGAGCAATGCAAATCAGATAGTTCATTACAAAAAATATAAATTGGACATTCATAGAAATATATATAGCCTTCTATCAAAAGCTTGCTTATATAGACAATAGTGTTTGTAGGGCAGCTTTGTCTTTAAATGTCACTTTCAAGGGAATTTGCCAATATTCATTTGATAAAGACAAAGTAGCCAGGAAATTGGCATTCAAAACATGATCTACAATTTTTTTTCCATTGCTGCTATAATCCTGGGCAATAAAACTTATCCAACAGGTTACACCTCTCCTAACTTTTCCCCTCTGCTTTGATCTCCCCTATATCTGTACAGCATGCCTGCCTTTATAAGCAAAAAAGTTTTTTTCCTACCTATTTTACCTACTTTTCTCATTTTCAGCAATGGTTCCTCTGAACCAGTCCAATGTGGGTTCTTTCCTACTGTCTACTTCCCACTTTTAATTCAAAGCTTTCCATCTAGCTTTATCTTTGTGTCTTATCTACTTATTTTTTCAAGGAGTCTTCCTATCCCAAACAGGTTAGGGTTAGGATGAAAAATAAATATGTAACAAGATTCTTCTATTTCTTCCTCTTTCTTCTCTGCCTCTTTAGCTTCTGCTCTTGTTAGAACTTCTGGCTTTCTCTCACTAAAAGACAAAAAAGTCTAAATTATCTTAACAGATTAAAAAAGTGGCTAAAGGTTATAAAATGAAATTTAATAATGTTTCATGTCACTTCACTTAAGAAATAGAAATCAAATATACAAGTGTAAGATGAGGAATACCCTCAAGTAATGTCCTGCTTTGATAACAGGATGTGTGAAAAAAGTCTTGAAAGTATAACTAAACAAAAGCTGAATTTAAGTCAATACTACAAGATGGCTGCTAAAAAGGCAAATATAATTTTAGATTGTATTAATGTATATACAGTATTAGTCTTAGCATAAAAAAGTCAGATTATGGCTAACCATTAAGGAAAATGCAGTGACAACAGCAATTTGACAATGGAATAAATTGCTGAGAGGGATGATAAGCTTCACTGGAGATTTTTCAAATAGATGCTAAATGCCATTTATCAGAGAAGTTTAAAATAGATTCCTGCTTGAGGAAGTGATTACTCCATGTAAGCTTACGTTGTAATGTTCTTAAACATTCCTTTGCTTTATCCTATTTTACCTCTCTGTTAAATAAATTCCAGCTCTTATTTTTATTTTTTGCTAAAATCCTGTAATAAAATGTTTTTCTTACTGCTGTTTTTCAGTTTTAAACAATAGGGCTTTATGTACTAGACGTATTACATCTAGCATTTTGGGATGTAGCATTTCCCATTTCCCATAACTCATTTTTGTAAGAATCCAGAGTGCATGATTCAAACTATTGTAATTGATTATTGACACAGAAAATAGGTTTATACCGTTTGGAAGTAATAAAAAGATAGTGTTATTATTGTGCCTATGAACATTACAAAACATCTCTTATATATATACAAATTAATGCACCATTGGGAAAGGATTGTAGCCTTAACTATACATTTTGTTATTAGAGACATGCTGTTGTCACTCATAATAAATTGTAAAATGAGAATGACAGATCTACAAATTGTTACAGCTACCCATTAGCATAATTAACACTGGCGTATGACATAGCAATACTTTTAATCTATCATCACTTAGATCAATTCAGGCAATCAATAGATCACTTCCAGAATGTGTGCGGGTTTCAGAAGTTGTGGTCCTAACCTAATACAACTCTCATGGGTGCTTCAGCAATGTGTGGACAATATAAACAGGCAACACAATCAGGCTTAAAATGAAACATGCACACAAGTCATAGTAATCATGCAAATATTTTTTTGAAGAGTCGCCAATTCATGGAACAGGGATGTATATTCAGTTAAATATTACTGAGCGACAATCAGTCTGGAAGTTGAACATAATTCTGCAATTGGTAGTCATAAATCAGTTAATTGTGGGAGTAGACATTCTATTAGTCATATGCATGACACTCATAGATCTGCTCCACAAATGTCTTTCAATAAATAGAACACATTAATTCTCTTTGAACTTTTGCAACATGGAATGTAATTGCTACCAAGTACTGATTTTCTTGTTAAAACAGATTTTCTGTTGCAGACAAATGCTGTTTGTAGGGTTATGTCACTTGTGTTTCCTTGGTTCTCTTTTCCTAAAGGACTGCTTTGCATTTCATGTGGTTTCACAGGTGTGTTTTGTTTTTAATGTTTCAGTTGAAGATAAAAGAAAACCATTGCAGATGGCTCTTGTATTTATTTACTTCAGCTTCACTGTCCTATAAGGACATTCATTTACAAACAACATATTTATATATTTGTATATTTATGGATGTTTGACTACTCCCAAGTACTATGGAATCATATAATAATGACTAGGCCCAATGAAGACCTAGTAGTTATTTTAGGCCAGGATGAAGCACTTAAGACCACATTGCTAATATTTGATGGACCATGAAGCAGGAATTTCAAAAGAAAATTGAGGGTAGCAAAGCCTTTGAGTCTGAAAAATTATGTAATGACCAGAAGGTAATGGGCATTCCTGGACATTTGATTCAATGTCACTAGCCACTATCAGAAGAAGTCACTATAAGAAGAACTTATGAATACACATATTGGTTCAGAATTAGAAAAAGTCTGTAACACAGCTGTATAGTGTTCTCGTTTCTATTAATTTACAAATATGGAAGTTTTTGGCTATCTTAACTTACAGTATGTGAATAAAACTTAGAATAAGAATTGGTGGCAGAAATACCAGCAATTTTAGATATGCAGCAAATACCATTTCAGTGACAGAAAATAAGGAGAATATGAAAGTCAAGAAAGAAAGTGAAAAAGCTAGATTGCAAATGAAAATCAAGAAAACTAAAGTAATAAGTGCAGCTGAAAATTATGATACCAAGATAATAAATAAGAGTGAAGAAACTGAATCAGTTGGGTTTTATTTTCCTGGGTTCCAAAACTGACTGAATGGGAGTTACTGAATCCAAAATTAAATGTAGGATAGCTATGGCTAGCATGGAGAAGATCTAGTAAAACAAGTGCATCAGTTTAAATATCAAGTGTAAAACAATGTTAATGTTTTCCCTATAACTCCTGTTATAAAAGATGAGCAATCAAAAAGGATACAAGAAGTTTCCTTTGAATTATGAATTTGGAGATGTCTACTGTACATAACTTGGTTAAAAAGCATTGTGGCTAAGAATTTAAATTTCATCAAGTCACAAATATCACTGGAAACTAACATTACCATGTTAAATCTGTTTTGTTTGTGGCATGCCATCAAATTCCATAGAAAAATCAGTTATGCTATGAATGATGTACTAGAAAACAAGACTGCCAAAGAACATGTTGGATAGCTGCCATAAACACTTGATAATGATTTAAAACCACAAAACATAAATTAAAATTGCAAAATATAAGGCAGAATGGAGAAAGCTAATCTATAAAGTCTTTGAAAATTAGGTGTAATTGAATAGATAAAGGCAGACATTATTTATGGATTAGGTCTAATATGGAATGCCTATTGTGCAATACTATTAAACTCTGTGCCAAAGAAGCCTATCAGTTCATATCAAATGATAGATTCCCTTTGAATGTGCTCATGCAAAACACTTGTGCAAAATATGAGCAAGGTGAATCCATCTGACTAGCTACTTGTTAAAAATTGTATCCTCCCAATTTCAGACCCACATTAAAAAGAGTTAATATTTCTTCTATCAATGGCTGACATTTGATGGAAAGGAAAATGAAGGCAAATGAATCCACAAATCATGAAATCAAATGTCTGGACTTGTAACTGGGACAGAGTAATTTCATTCTTAATAATATACATTTCTGCTGCAGAAGGTTTATAGAAAAGAAATTTAACTTCTCCCTAGGAAGAGACTCCATAGTATTCCTTGATAATGGATACATTTTTTGTATTCCTGATTACCATTATCATTCAGATAAATCTAAGAAAGTAGGCTGGCTTCTAATTGAGCCTAACACCTCAGTTTGGTTCAGCTGAACATGGTAATTTGGCTATTTAGGGTTTGTCTTGTTTGTTTGCTTAAAAGATTTATTTATAGATTGCTGCTAGCCAGGAGACTATTGATAGAAGAGATATTGCAATATCGGTTGAAGACTTTACACATTGACATTCATTGAAAATATAGCTGTCTGATCATGAAGGAGGCCCACAAACATTACAGTATCTAGCAGAATTTCTTCTAACAAATAAGATGTCTAGGAATTCTGGAGGAATTTTCAACAGTTTTTTTTAGGTATCACCTATCATTGCTAGCTCTGATTCAGGAGTCTCATTTGTTGATGGTGCTAATTAGAAATCAAAGGCTTCCTACTGTCTCTTATTTGAGTGGAATCTCCATTCAAAGGAATTCATTAGTTTGCAACCTTTACTGGTATGGATTGTTTATGTCTGAATCAAAGGAAAGTAAGACAGAAAAGAATAATGTTTGAAAATGTTTGAGAATATGACATTACTGCAAAAGGAGAAAAATGTTATTTTAGTAGTGGAATTATCTTGAACTGATGAAATTATGGAGAAACAGAAGGATATTTCCAGATTCAAGGCTAGAACATGCCTTAGGATATTTGCTGTTTTATTCATTGCTGTTGTAATACACTGTGTGTTACTAGAAGATAGACTATCGAGATAGAATGCATATGTTCATTTTGATGGCTTTTGCTATTTTTATCTAATGCCATTTTAAATATGTTCTTCTTACAAGACATGATTTAGGTTCTTGCACCTAGCCAAGCTCTATATCTGCTGTGGTTGATGAAAAAGACCTTGAAAAGAATGACAGGTGTCAAGCAATGTGGAAGCCAAGCAAGCTATTTTAATAAGGTGAGTCAGTGGTAACAGCTGGCTCAAGATCCATTTCTCTAGTCTATTTGGCAAACTATATTACTCTAATGGCTGATATTACAAACCTGACTGTCAGCCAGCAGTATGGTTTAAATTCACACTGCCAGTCCTTCCATTTCTGGATAACAATGGGCTTTTCAGTAATCATGACCTTGCTTACTGTTTTCCAACAGTTTGTGCTAAAGTTTTTCTCAGTGATAAAAATTGAAAATATTAAAATATAGACATAAAACACAGAATAATAGAATTGGAATGGACCTGGGAGGTCTTCTAGTCCAACCTGAACAGGAGACTCTATACCAGTCTCTTTTTGAAAGCTTCCAATGATGGAACACCCACAATATCTGAAGGCAAGTTATTCCATTGGTTGATTGCTATCATCGTTAGGAAATTTATCCTTAGTTCTAGGTTGCTTTTGTTCTTGGTTAGTTTCCAACCATTGTTTCTTATCTTGCTTTCTGGTTCTCTGGAAAATAGTTTGACCCATTGTGTTTGTAGGAGCCCTTCAAATATTGGAACAGTGCTATCATGTCAACCCTAGTCCTTTTCATTAGACTAGACATACCCAATTCCTGTAACTGTTCTTTGTATGTGTTAGCCTCCAGCCCCTAAATCATTTCTTTTGCTCTTATATTTGTTTGGAAATTCAACCAGTTTCAGAAAGTGATTTAAGGAAGATGGTTGATACAGGCGGCATTATATTGTAGCCTTTACTTGCATAGTAGGATTTCCCATGATCTAATAATGTTGTCTGTACATTATTAGATAAGGTTGACAGAATTGCCTGGAGTTTGAGGTAACATTTACTTGTTCAGGTAAGGTTCACCAATTATTGTTGGAATTTTTTTCCCTCTCATTTTACTGATACATGGTTTTTAAAGAATATAAGAAATGATGCAAATTGAAAAAATTAGTTAAAATTAGATAAACAAGAAATCTGAAATATCATAAAACTATATTCTAATGTACCTTTTGAAGTTTATGATATAAGGTATTTCCTACTTATTTTGGAATCAAGTCATACAGTACATGTTGCTGCTAAAATTTACATTAAAAACTTCAGTTCAAATAATTAAAAAAGGATTTTTGATAGTAAACAATCCATTAAACTAGTACTATAAATTGTACTTCAGATTAAGATATGAACTCCAAAAACCAATTTTAAAAGGGTTCATTTCCATTTTCTTTGTTTTTTACTTTTTCGGTTGTTTTTAACTAATTATTAATAAACTAAAGGATCATTAAAGGATGGCATGTTTTCAGTAACCCATGATATTTCTATAATGAATCATGTATTAAAGGAGCTGACTGCAGATAGGAAAAAAAATCTAGTTAGATTTATCTTTTAAAATGAAGCTATTCTACACACTGAGCATACACCCACAGTTTAATTAGCCATTATTTCTAAGTGGGAATCAAAGATCTGTTCCCTTTTTAAAAAATCAACATTAGATTTAACAGACCATATTGTTAATATCATATAGCCTCAGGATTACTGGAGGCTACTGGAAAACAAACTGACTTAATTTTCCCCTTTATATTTCCTACAGGAATTTTAAAGAGAGGGTCCATTTTCCTATTTATGAAATTTTCAACAGTGATTTTTTTTAATGGCTGGACAACCACCATTCTATAAAAGAATACTTGGCTAGCCAAATAAGTTATATCTGAAAATTTATCTTCAGTGGAGAAATCTGCAGGGCAATGAATCTGCAACTGATTTGTTTGTGATGGCTCTGTGCATAGAATAATTTCAGCTTCAAGATTATTCATGAATTTCTCATCAGAATGAGTCATCATGAAACTGCTGCCACTTTTGTTTGCCATCTTAATCCTTTAAAGCAGAAGACCTGGTCTAGAGATAATCAACAATTTTATATGAATATCTTTTTTAAATGCTCCTGGAATGTAAGCAAAGGTGCACAATCTTTATACAACTTTTAAGAGCTAAAAGGAGGATCTGCTTGCACACTGCAAATGCTTTTGCTCTCTGATTCATTTTTAAACTTAATTTATATTATTATAACTTGTTTTTAATATTTTCTTAGGTCTACAGTATATCTGCTATGTAGGGATGTATTAATGATAGGAACATAACATTTCAAAAAGAAAAAAAGCAAATAATTAAATATTGGCTAGCATAGTCTTTTTAACTTCTTGTTCCTTATCCTGATGTGAGAAATCCATGCACTGCAGTAACTTTACATATGATGAGTAACTTTTATACACAGGCTTCTGAACAACCTTCCATATATATGTATGTACTTTCTATATATTTTGTTTATACAGTCACCCATCTCACAGGTACATGTCTATGATTGTTGTTTATAGCCTTAAATGACATTCTTGAGAGTCAGTAAAGAAACACTATAAAGTATTCAGTTTGGAGGTCTTAGCAACTGAGTCGTCCTTAGCCCTTATTCATCTTTATCATGGTCATGCTTGTAGAAAGATTTCTACAGAAGTTTCTGGTTATTGGGATTTGTTCACATAGGTCCTTCCTCTTGCCCTTCATTTCAAATTCTTATTTGTAACCTTCAGAGTACGCTGTATCTGAACTGCTTGGAAGGAGGTGGGTTATTAATAAGTAGATATGATTACACTCTTGGTGAGTTGGATAATGAGTTCTCTCACACAGTCTCCCCCTTCTCTCCTATTATATTTCATGATCATAAGTTCTTGCTGTGGCTCAAGATAGACTTAAAGCAAAGAGAGAGAGAGAGAGAGAAAGAGAGAGAGAGAGAGAGAGAGAAAGAGAGAGAGACAGAGAGGGGGGGTAAATATTGATGATAGAAGATTCAATTCTTTGGGGAACAGAAACAGTAGTTTGCAAACTGAACAGTCAGTCTAGGCAGGTATGTTGTCTCCCTTGAGCAAGAATCAAAGATGAACTGAGAACTTTACTAAAATAATCAGCCCCATGGATTACTACCCCTTTCTTCTCCTACACATGAAGACCAATGACACGACAATGAGTCTAAAAACAAGAGATTATGAAAAGTTAGGAAAGAAAGTTAAAAAAATTAGGAGCTCAAGTGGTATTTTCAACTATACTTCCAACAAAAGGCCAACATCCAATGAGGAAGCAAAAGATTTTAGAAATGAATCACTGGCTTAAAAACTGCTGTCATCAAGAGAACTTTGGTTTCCTAGACCATGGTCTGCATTATCTACATGAAGGGCTACTGGCAATGGATGGAATGAACCTCACAAGAAGTAGAAAAAATATATTTGGAAAACAGCTGGTTCATCTTATTAGAAAGGCTTTAAACTAAATTGAAGGGGGACAAAATTTATTTCTTGGTAAAGTAGAAAAATGTGGGATTGACAACATCACCATCAGATGATTTTGTAACTGGCTGACAAACTGTACTCAATGAGTAGTACTTAATGGTACTACATATACATGGAGGGAAGTAAGCAGTGGGGTACTACAAGGTTCTGTCTTAGGCCCAGTATGCTTCAATGTCTTCATAAATGACTTAGATGAGGGGAATAGAAGGGAACCCATCAAATTTGCAGATGACATTAATCTGGCAGGAATAGCTAATAACCCAGAAGACAAGCACAGGATCCAAAAAGATCTTGACAGATTTGAACAATGGCTCCTATCCAACAACATGAAATTTAATGTGGAGAAAAGCAAGGTTTTTTTTATTGAAAAGTTTTACAATTGAAAAGCAAGGTTTTATACCTAGGCATTAAAAAACCAAAGGTACAAGTACAGATTAGGTGAAACCTGGCTCAAAAACAGTAACTGTGAGAGGGACATTGGAGTCCTAGAGGAGATCAACCCTGACTGCTCTTTAGAAGGCCAGATCCTGAAGTTGAAACTCAAATACTTTGGCCACCTAATGAGAAGGAAGGACTCACTGGAGAAGAGCCTAATGCTGAGAAAGGTTGAGGGCAATTGAAGAAGGGGACAACAGAGAATGAGGTGGCTGGATGGAGTCACTGAAGCAGTAGGCGTGAGCTTAAATGGACTCCAGAAGATGGTAGAGGACAGGAAGGCCTGTAGGAACATTGTCCATGGGGTCGCAATGGGTCGGACAAATAACAACAACAACAACAACAGTCTAGAGAAAAGAAGGACTAGGGGTGACTAGGGGTGACATGATAGCAGTATTTCAGTATTTGAGAGGTTGGCACAAAGAGGGGGGGGCAGCAACTGGTACCCACAAACAAGTAAAGCCCCATCCATGAGATGCAGGCAGCACACAAATCCATGTGCCAGTCTGAAGAAAAACCTTTCTCCACAGAACTGGTCCCTGGTGCTCAAAAGGTTGGGGACTTCTGCCCTAGTGACTTTCCATGGCTGAGGTGAACTAGAATGTGAGCCTCCAAATTCCTAATTCACAGACTTTCAACACTATATGCTGCTTTCTAGTAATAGATAACACAAATGCTCATATCATCCATTTTTGTAATGCAGTTTTTAAAGAAAAGCAAAGAAACAGTAGATTTGCATTTCATTTCTAATAATCAAAGAGCTCATTCATCCAGTATCTTTTTAGTCAGTTCAGAGCAGATAAATCATCAGAAAGATACCCTGACATTGTCTTGCTTATGACTGTAACCTCTTACTCTGTGGCTTCTTGTGTAAATATAGTATAACTGAACTGTGATAAGAAAGCTTACATCTTATAAAATCCATCATAACTTCTCCTGTTGCTATCACATCAAGATCAGTTGAAACCACAGAAACACTGCTGCTTTATGGAATATTCAGAGACAACTATTTTTTTTCTTTTAAATCAAATAAAACAACCTGTCAGTAATTGATTATAACTAGATATTACCAAATTTTATCTTTCCTTGTGTTGGGGGAAAGGAGATGAAGATGCTTCAATTTTAACAAGGAAAGTTTATTAAGGAAGTTACTTTTCTCAGTAGAACACATCCTGCATCAGTTAGGCTTTTTTTTGTTGTTGTTCTATTGATGCCAGAAAGAAGAAGGAAGAAGTGTTCTCTTCTTGTATAGGAAGCAACCTGATGGGGGAGCCTCAAGATATTAATCTTCTAACCATAGGAAAGCAATGCAGAAAAAAAGAGGGGAATTAAAAGTTCCCTTCCTTGCTAGTTTCACATCTAATGCCCCTAATGGCCAATAGGATAAATAATGCAAAATGCCAATGCTTTCCAAGCTGTTGCTTCAACATAAATCATTGCTTTTCACTGTCTCAGATCAATTGTTATTTCCCTTTAAAAAATATTGAGAAATCTTGTATTTTCCAAAATCTAGTAGAGTTTTCTATGTAAGTCTAAGACACTATCTTATTAGAGGTCGTGGACTTAGCAATGAGACCGTTAGGTCTCCATGTATCAGATGTAGTGAACTGTAATAATGTTTCTGGTCTGAAAAGCTCCTACTAGACTCCTAATTTTCAACATGGGACCATCTGGGTTTAGGCTGCTGCCTGGAGATTTTCTGTTAGTGATTAACTGATGAATTGAGGTTGGGGAGATGAGTGCTAGCAATTTCTTCCTATATGGGTGGGAAGCTACAGAGAATTTTAATTAATGTAGGACTATTTCTTTCCCCTCCTTTACTTATATGCACCTTTCAGTAACCTATTTGTGATGTCTGTCTGTAGGCATTATTTACAGCATACGTTTCCCTTTCCTGTGCTCCAACTGTCACAGCAACTTGCAACCATGGTTACGGTTACTGGGGAAAACATCTGATTTTAAAATTGCCAATGTACTATCCTTTAACCATCGGAGCTAACGATAAGCTTTTAAAAGCAATAGAACAATGGTTGCTTGATACTTTACTGAAGCTTCTTTATGGCAATTTCTCATAATGAAAATGGCCAGACAAGTGTTCTGGGCTATTGATTGATCAATTGGGCTGGTAGGCAAAGATAGTTTTGTTTTTCCTGGACCTACAGTAGCTTGGAGTAGGAAGCTTACTGAATGATTTGCTTGAAATATTTGATTCCAAGATTGAACAGTATATGAAAATGTTAAAAGTATAATATATATGCCTATCAGTTGTGGGCTATAAAACAAAACAGAAATAAAACAAATGTACTTTGTATTGTCATTTTATCTCTGATGATTGTAATGTTTTATGGTGTAAACCACCAAGAGTGGCTTCAAAATGAAATGGACAGCAAATAAGCTTAATAATGATAAATAATAAATCTATAAATCCACTAGAGCACAGGACTAAAGATCAGTAGCCCTATAATCACTGCAGGTTGAATTCCAAGCAAACCATGGGGAGAGGGAGTTGGTAAGTTTGGGAAATCTGTGCCCTCCAAATAGTAGTAAGCTACAACTTTCAGTGCTACAATCAATGGTCATAAACAGTGAAACTGTATTTCATCATCTGGAGAAGCATAACTTCTTCAAGCCTATTCTATAGTTTTCTTCTGATAGAAAATATAAAGGCAAAATCAAAATAAATAGCATTGATATGCCATATATTGAACCCAGCTCGGGAAATAGTGGGCTTGTTATATATCAGGTCCAAAAGGAGCTCCCCATGTTAGAATATCCTTGGATTTTCTATGTACTAATGTTCAGAAACATATCATAATTTGAATTTGTACATACTTGTGAGATATGTTAATCCATACCAGAAACCTGTGAGATCCTCTAATCCAGGGGTAGGCAACCTTGGCTCTTTTATGACTCATGGACTTCAACTCCCAGAATTCCTGAGTCTGACTCAGGAATTCTGGGAGTTGAAGTCCATGAGTCATAAAAGAGCCAAGGTTGCCTACCCCTACTCTAATCCATAGAACTGTGACTTAAAGCTACTTTTGTTCTTTTCCCCATATTTTATTTAACATGATTTAAATGTGTGTTGACTGCTTTGTAAGTTGTTATGACTATCCAAATACTTCAATTACATCACATTTAATGTTTTTCATTAGCTACTTTTGAACAAATCTAAATATTTGCTTCTTTTAAAAGTGTGTTCCTTCTTTGTAATTACACATACATGTGACTAGAACTACAAGTGCTAGGATCTCCTAATTTAATTTGCATGTTTCATTACAAAATTCTTGCTCTGTTTATTTTGCCATCTAGCATAAATGTTTGAAAGCATAAAAGATAAAGCATTACACAAACCTCTCTGCATCCAATATAATACTTTGCCTCTGCGTAAAGGTAAAGTATACATGCATGGAAAGGATATTTGCAGACATATGGAAATAAAAATCTCTTTTGTTGATAATGTAAAATGGAAAAAGAAGTACAGCTGTACAAAGCTGTTTCTTGAATCTGTTACTACACAGGACACATTTCTGTATGAATACACATGGCCTTGCAAATTTGGCTTTGACATTAAGTCATTGTGAGTGGATTTTCTTTTATGTTCAGCCAATAAGTAGCACTTAAAAAGGGTCAAATGAAGCAAATATGAGCTTTCTCTTCATGGGGTCTAATTAACAATGTAAAATGGCTAATTCTGTGTCATTTTCTTTTTTTAAAAAAAAAACTCACTTTCTAAGTAATGAAAAAATGTATTATATAAAAATGTATTTCAATGTCTCTAGAATTTATGTGAGAGCCAGTTTAGTGTGAAGATTCAGGCATCATGTTAGAAACTGGAAGACCTTGAGTTCTAGTCCTGCCTTCGGCATAAAACCAGCAGAGTGTCCTTGTGCCAGTCACATACTCTCAGTCCTAAGATGGAGGCAATGGCAAACCACTTCTGAAAAACCTTGCCAAGAAAAGTGCAGGAACCTGTCTTGAAAGTTTCTGAAAATTGAAGCTGATTGAACTGAATGAAACAAGCAAATGGCATTTATCCATGATTTTTCTTTTTTTAAAAAAAATATTTTATGCAGGATCAAGTCATCATGAAGGAATGTCAAAACATTTTTCTTTGTCTTCATCATTTACACATTTGTCTAAAATATGTATATAATTGATATTATTCTAGTTAATAAATCAGCTGTAAATGAGATGAGGTTTAAGGACAGTAACAAGAATTGACCTTGCAAGAGATGTTTGCATTTGAAACTAATATGAACAGATTCAAAATCATACCTCTCTTTCTCCTTTCCATTTACATAATATCTTAAATAAATCTGGCCAACCTAATATAAACAATTGTTAATACAAATATCAAAGTCTTCCTTTTCATAAAAATGGTTTCCTCGCTGGGTCATTTATCCTTTAGTTAGTGATAAAACAAAAATAAAAAAAGGTACCACATAATCTCAGATCTGCGTTGCAACAGTTTTTAAGGAACACATTTCTCCCATATCCATTTATTCCATATGTTTTTATGATAATTTTTAGAATTTATTTGTAACCTACTCAGAGGGTTTTTTTTGTATTTTATATTTTTTTTTATTTATCTTATGAATTGGGCAGCCACCCAAGTCAAATGAATCTAAAAGCAAATAATTTGCAATAAGCTCACATGGTCTTGATCTTTACTTAATCAGTGAAGTGCAAGTTTCTAAAAAGAACTACGTATCTGAAAATAATGGGGGTCATATTGGAAATACTGGAACTTGCAACCCAAAATGTATATGTGGTATTTGTTTGGAAAAAGAGTAAAATCAGCTAAGCGGTACAAGATGGCTAAGCTTGGTATTAAGGTATTGGTGTTATGATTTCTGGCCTACATGGCTGTTTTGTCTGTTTTTGATATTTGATAGTCATTAGTCATCCCAAAAGGTTTCATGTCTTGCTACTATGCTCCGTATGAAATAACGATAGACCAGGGGTGTCAAACTGCCAGCCCACGGGCTGGAAGTGTCAAGTGGAAGCTGTGCCCACCCCATTGCCAGTAATGGCAAAACTGTCCCAATACATCGCAAAACATCACGTGATGTCACGAGTTTGACATGTCTGCCATAGACAGATCAAAATAAACTGAAAGATGATACACCTATGGATAAGGTCAAAGTGAATAGGAAGTCAAAGAACTTTGAGTAGACAATGCTCAACCTTCTTGTAAAGAAGATCTCATGAGGTGTGAAACACACAATACATTTGTATTGCAATTTATTCTTTATAACACTCCTTCCTGTCAAAAACTTATAAAAAGGTAAAATATAATCCTAGGTGGCATCATGAAGCTATCCACGTAGTTTTCATGGCAACTGGATAGATATGTTTGACACAGCCTTTTCTTCACATTCTTGTTTCTTGAGTTCCTAATCTAATTGACAGCCCTGAGATTCCCTTGTAGTCATACATCCAATAACTTACTCTATTTAGCTTCTGAACTTAGAAAACATCTTAGTATATAGTTAAAATATTCAGTATACTTGTAGGTCTCAAAGATGTCCAAGTCTGGCATCCACAGGGAAACATAGAAGAGCAAATGATGATACAGCCATAATTATCATATCATAGAAATGGGGCAAGTACAGATTTATGTAATTGTACCTGATATCATGGAATAATTATATAACCTTACTATTTGTTCACTAATTTCAAGATATATTACAGTTAGATGTTATTGTGGTTTGTCACAATTGCTACATATACATATAATTGTTACACTGATTATTCATATTATTACATTTAAATTACGTAATATAAGCTTCAGAGCCACATGTCTTTTTGAAAAAAAAAAACATTTTTGAAATGTGTGCAACTGAGCTAGTTTTAAAAGCGAATTAAAATTTCAGCAGATCAATTGTATACATTTTAAACAGGTCTGATAAAAATGTATTGGAGACCATGGTTTTGTTGGGAAAATGTTTTTTTTTACACCTCTGAAATGCAGTCTTGAACTCAATTCTGTCTTCATTTTTAGTGGGCATTGGGTCAAAAGCAATACTAATCAAGCAGCTGTGCAGAGCATAGCACACAACAGACCAATAAAGTTATTATCACCTCTTCTTACACTGAGGGACCACAAAAAAAAGACTAGGAAAAAGTTAAAGGTTAAGGATTTGTTATAATCTGTCTTGGGAGAAGGTATCACTCTTTTGAATGATAACTCCAGAATCTAACATAGCAGCTAAGTGACCATTTTCTTCTGAGCCATATTTTTTTCTTCAGTACTTTGAAATGTTGTTTTTAAACTGGGTTAAATGCATTCAAGAATTATTCCAAAAGACTTTTCTCTCTGCTTTTAAAAATGTGATATTTGTTATAAATAATGTGAGTAATCAGTAGTTATGAAATATATTTTTTGAATTTTTACCTGATAAAAAAGTAGTTGTAAACACTTATTCTCAGATTGACCATTTAATCTCTTTATAATAAGTGCATTATTTCTAACAGTATGAAAAACTACACTCTACCTGCATAATCTAGAACCTTTTTATACAATCTAACATTAAATTTCAATTTATCATTTCATTTCCTAAAAAATAATAATTCCATTTTGCTATACTGATTCATTCTCAGTGAATAACAGGAATCAGTAAAAACCTCAGGTGCTCTGTGCACAATGCAAGACAAGGTCAATGGTGATAGATTGGGAGAAGTTAATATCAAGAAAGGACTACTTCAAGGAGATTCACTATCACCACCACTGTTTGTCATTGCACTCATTCCTCTATCACCCATACTGAATAACTAAGGCCATGGCTATCAAACATCCAAATCATCTGCCAAAATATCCTTCCTCCTTTACATGGACAATTTGAAGTTGTATGGAAAAGGAACCATCTGAAATAGAATCACTGCTCAACACTATCCATATATACAGCTGCAGTGGAGTTTGAACTGGATAAATGTTTCATACTCACCATCAAATGGGGAAAAATAGTGAAAACTGAAGGAATCAAGATGCCTTTGATGGAAATAACATTAAGTGTTTGGATGAAGATGATCACTACAAATATCTGGACATCCTCCAGGCTGACAATATTAAGCACATTGAAATCAAGAAAAAGATTAGAAATGAATATATTAAGGAAGTGAAGAAGATCTTAAAATCCAAAGTCAGTAAAGGAAATACCATCAATGCTAACACCTGGGCAATTCAAGTTATTAGATACACAGCTGGAATAGTAGACTGACTCAAACAGAACAAAAAGCCCTGGATAGGAAGACCAGAAAAATAATAATAATGAATCATGTCCTTCATCCTTGCAGTGATGTTAACAGACTCTACTTACCAAGGAAAATAGGATAATAATAATAACAAAAATAACAACAACAACAATAGCAACACTGTCTATATATATAGCCAAGATATTTTAATGGAATTTGGCTTGGACAAATGTGCCACACTTACTATCAAACAAGGAAAAATAGTGAAAACTGAAGGAATCAAGATGCCCCATGAAAATAACATTAAGAGTCTGGATGAAGAAGATTACTACAAATACTTGGGTATCCTTCAAGCTGACAACATCAAGCACACTAAAGTCAAGAAAAAGATTAGAGGTGAATACATCAAGAGAGTGAAGAAGATCTTAAAGTCCAAACTCAATGGAAGAAATACAGTGAAGGCAATCAACACCTGGGCAATTCCAGTCATTAGATACACAGCTTGAATAGTGGACTGGACTCAGGCAGAACTAAAAGCAATGGATAGGAAGACCAGAAAAATAATGACAATGAATCATGGCCTTCATCCACGCAGTGATATTGACAGATTCTATCTACTAAGGCAAATAGGTGGGTGTGGAATGCTGCAAGTACATTAGATGGTTGAAGAAGAAGAAATGGCTTTGGAAGAATATCTGAAGAACAATGATGAAGATGCACTAAAATTAGTATATCAGGAAGGTTTATTGACTACTGGAGAGACCAAACTGGCCTACAAGAAAGACCAAATGAAGAACAGAATAGAGGCATGTACTGGCACTACATGGCCAGTACATTAAAAAAATAGCTGGGAAAGCAGATAATAACAAGACCTGGCAGTGGCTAAGAGCAAGAAAATTGAAGAAAGAGACTGAGGGACTAATTCTGGCTGCACAAGGACAAGCCTTAAGGACAAATTCATACAAAGTCAAAATTGAGAAGACAGCAACAGACAGTAAGTTCTGCCTATGCAAAGAAGCTGAAGAAACAGTGGATCACCTGGTAACCTGCTGCAAGAAGATCTCACAGACTGACTACAAGCAGCAGCATAACAAAATAGCAACAATGGTGTATTGGAAGATCTGCAAGAAATATCATTTGCCTGTAAGCAAAAACTGGTGGGATCATAAAATAGAGAAAGTCATAGAAAATATAAAATTTAATTGCTCCGGGACGTCAGAATTCAAACAGACAAGCACCTGCATCATAACAACCTGGACCTAACAATTGTCGATAAGAAAAACAGAAAAGTCTGGATAGTGGACATGGCAGTGCCTGGAGACAGCAGAATAGACAAGAAAGAATTGGAGAAGATAATTAAATACAAAGACCTAAAAATAGAAATAGAAAGACTGTGGCAAAGGCAAGCAAGGGTAGGACCAATAGTAATAGGAGCCTTGGGTGCAATCCCAAAACAACTGGAGCACCACTTGAACACCATTGGCACTGACAAAGTTGCCACTAGTCAACTGCAAAAGACAGCCTTACTAGGAATTGCTTCCATCCTGTGACGATATCTGTAATACCATCAAACATCCACATCTGCCTATCCCAATTCCTTCGTAAGGACTCAATAGGTAGACAAAAACGCCAAATCCAGTCTGACTGTGCAAATAATAATAATAATAATAATAATAATAATAATAATAATAATAATAATAATAATAATAGTCAAGGTATAAATCACCTTAGTAGAGGGCGAAGGACCGTGCTTCAGAGAATGCATGATGTGCATGAAGGAAGGAGATATAACACGACGCATAATCTTACTAAATTCCTTTAATTACAAAAATATAAAAACAAAAATATAAAAACTAAATATATATTATAAAGAGAGCTAGCTAACTACATCCTAACGTAACAGACAATAACAGCAAAGTGAAAAACAATAAAGAAAAACACTGTGAGAACCTTTTCTAGACATGCACACTAAACAGACTGAAACCATAACATAACTAGTCATATGGGATTCACTATGGTTACCAGATAAGTTATCACAACAGGTGCAGAGAGCAGGGGAAATGTACAGTTAGAAATGAACTTTTCTGACGAACAAAATAACGTGCAGTGACAATAATAATAATACTCAACACAGTTCAACTGTTTAGCAGCGACATCAGAATGGACTTTGGACTTGGAAAATGTGCTATATTATCCATGCAGTGAGGAAAAATGGGAAAAAATAGAAGGAATAGAACTGGGAAACAGAAGTATTATGAAAGCACTAGCAAAGGATGATGGTTACAAATACCTAGACATAATGGAAGCAGATAACATCTTAAATGGAAAAGTCAAAGAATCAACACAAAAGGAATACATCAGGAGAGTCCACAAATTAATAAAATCAAAGCTGAATGCTGGAAATATAATTAAAGCCATTAATACATGGGTAGTCCCAGTGATACGCTACCCAGCTGGAATTATCAAGTGGACTTTGGCTGAATTGGAACACCTAGACCGGAAAACGCGTAAACTTTTGAATATGCACTACACTCTACAAACACAAAGTGACATCGAAAGGTTGTACCTGCCAAGAAGAATAGGGGGCAGAGGGCTACTACAAATCCACCAAACTGTGGATTGTTGTGTTCTATTTCTGTAGAGATGTAGTTATTTCTTATATAGAGAGCAATTCCACATCCTCTTTTATTTGGTCTGTTTCTTTTAAATAATTTAAATCCCTCTAGCTGTGTGCTCCATTTGTGGGACATAAATTTCCATAATGGCAACAATATCATATCTGCCCTCATTTACCTGAATTTCTAGTTCACCCTGTTTATTACTCAGTGCACATTTGAGTCCTTTATGACTGACCCTGTGTTTACTTTCTATACAACCTGTGTGGTGCCTGATTTCCACTATTTTCTTACCACCTGTTTGATTAGTGCACTTGGTGTGGAATGGAATGTTGTAAATATATCAGATGAAAAGATGTAGAAAAAAGGGCATTGGAAGAATTTGAAGAACAGTGAACAAGGTGCACTGAAGCTAGTACACCAGGAGGCTTACTGAATACTGGAGAGACCAAACTGGCCTATAAGAAATACCAAATAAAGAACAGAAAAGAGGCATGGGAAGAGATACTATTACATGGCCAATATGTTAAAAAATAGCCAGATAATAACAAGACCAGGCAATGGCTAAGAGTAGGAAAGTTGAAGAAAGAGACAGAGGGGCTAATTCTGGCTTCACAGTCCAAGCTTTAAGAACAAATGCATACAAAACCAGAATTGAGAAGACAGTGACAGACAGCAAACAGAAGATTACACAGTGGCCACAAGCAATGATGTGATAAATTAGCAACAATGCATTGGAAGATCTTCAAGAAGTACCATTTGCCTGAAAGCAAGAATTGGTTGGACCATAAAATAGAGAAAGTAATAGAAAACCAAGAAATTAAAGTGCTATGAGAATTTAGAATTCAAAAAGACCAGCACCTGCCACATTCCAGACTTAACAATTATTGATAAGAAAGTAAAAAAAAAGGTCTGGATAGTGGACATGAAAGTACCTGAAGACAGCAGAATAGAAGAGAAGAAAAAACTGGAGAAGATAACAAAATAAAAAGTCCTGTAAATAGAAATAGAATGATCCTGGCAAAAGAAAGCAAAGGTAATACCATAGGATCCTAAAACAACTATAGCACCTCTTGGAATTGATAAAATCCATATCAGTCTATTCCAAAAGGCAGCTCTACTTGAAGCAGCTTCCATTGTACAACAATACTATTATCACTATCAAACAACAACATCCATGGAAACAACTCTGTAGTATATAAAAATGCCAAATCCAATCTAAACATCTGGCAACCAACTATAAGAATAATATATTTCTGACCTAGTCTTCTCAAATGCTATAAACCTATCATTTTTATACATAGTTCCAATGAATGTGTGAAGGAAGAGAGGGATTACATCCACAGCCTCCTTTCCTATGAAGGAGTATGAAAGAGGCTTAATGTGACTGTATAAACTCAGCATTATCAGAATTCTTGCTCAACCATCAGAATCTGACTGGTGAATACAGATTCAACGACATGGCCATTTTCCAGATTGCTATTGTGATTGCTACAGTAGAATGTGATAGTCCAGCAGCAATCAGGTTATAAAGATGTAGAAATATGTGAGCCTTACTAAATGATAAATGAGATTTATTTCTAATTACAATTGGGACTACAGCTGTATTCCTAATTCACACAAGCAGTATTGTGACAGCTGCATTAAAAAGCAATTATATGAAATAGTTCCATTTGACTACTTTATACATACCAGTTTACTATCACTGGGTAATTTAATTTTTGTGGTATAACTAAATCTTTCAGAATAGATTCTTTGAAATCATGACTGCCACTACTGTTAAATCTGTTTGCATATTATTTATAATATAAACTACGAGAGGCTGCTGGGAAAAGCTACAATACTGTGAGTTAAGAAGAAGGTGGGTGAAGGAGCAAAGTAACTAAAAATAAAAAATAGTGGTGGTACATTCAGGGCAAGTGCATCTGAGATTCCTTTCATCTCAGCATGTCTGACTTAGTTCAGTGCAACACTTGTTTTGCAGCTGTCTTTCACAGCACTCTTCAAACTGGGAAACTGTCCTATCTGTACACAAATCACTAGTCTACAAAGACAGATTATTTATCTAGAGTCTGTAATCTGTGCTCTTCAGGCAGAAATTAAGTGTTCAGTTCAGCACTCCTACTCTACTGAGCCTCTGCGTTGTTAGCCCCCTCTACCGCAAAGATCCTGAAGGAGAAGGGCAGTGTGGACAACCGTGGGATCTGGCATGGTGAGAACTGTGAACCATAAACTCAAAGGTTTCGCTATGTCCCTGCACAACAGATATAGTGCCTTTGATGACCTTAATAGGGACATTAAGGAAACAGGTCAAGGTAATTGTGATGATAACTCAAATAAGCAGGAAACCATGATCCGAGATGAACTTGTTTTTGACAGGGAGTCATGCAAGAAAAGAAAGGTACCCAAAAAGCGAAGCCACCTTCTGGTAGGTGATTCAATTATAAGGCATGTAAATTTAAAAAGGATACAGAGGTTTCAAAACAGGTCAGGTGTCTTCCAGGTGCTACTGCCAGTAGGGACAAGAAGCATATTTTTCAAAATACCGTAGTCAACAATTCCAGCAAGGACTGTGATGTGGATGCTATTGTACATCTTGGCACTAACAATCTGTCCCCAAAGGATGTACTCTGTCTGCAGAATGATTTCCAGAGCTTGGGGCAGAAACTCAGCAGAATAGGCTTTAGGCTCACTTTTTCAGAGGTCTTCCCAGTGTATAAGGAGCAAAATGGAAAAGGCCAGCATATAGCAGAACTTAATATGTGGCTAAAGGAGTGGTGTAAAGGAGAAGGCTTTGGTTATATTAGTCACGATGTCTGTAGCTGGTCCAATGAAAAAATGTACAAAAGAGATGGTCTGCATCCATCCAAGAAAGGGACTGAGTTACTTGGCAATAAATTCACAGCTTTTCTGGAGGAATATTTAAACTAAACAACGGGAACAGTGAGTTAATTTATACAGAACATCACTGTCCCTGGCAATGTAAGAAAATAGGGGAACTCAGGCACCACACAAGTTATGTAGCAAGTAAAAACAGGGTCAGTCATAAAGAACTCAAATGTCTATACACCAATGCGCAAAGTATGAACAGTAAGCAGGGTGAACTAGAAATTCAGGTAAATGAGGGTGGACATGATATTGTTGCCATTATGGAAACATGGTGGGATGAAACCCACAAATGGAACACACAGCTAGAGGGATTTAAATTATTAAAAAAAAACAGACTAAACAAAAGAGGAGGTGGAGTTGTTCTGTATATAAGAAATAACTGTCTCAACAGAAATAGACCACAACAATAATGAAAATTTGAATGCATTTGGGTCAATATAAAAGGGGGGGGGATGACATTGCCATAGGTGTATACTATAGGCCGCCCCACCAAGCAGAGGAAATAGATGAACTTTTTGCTAGTCAGCTAACTAAGGTATGTAGGAAGCACATCACAATAGTAATGGGGACTTTAATTACCTGATATCAACTGGGAGACAAACTCTGCACCAAGTGGAAGATCAAACAGATTCCTGACAAACTTAGCAGACAACTTTCTCTCCCAAAAAGTAGAGAAGAGAACTAGGGGATTAGCCATATTGGATTTAATTCTCACTAACAGAGATGAAATGATAGAAGGTGTCGAAGCCACAGGAACTTTGGGGGGAAGTGATCATGCAATATTTGAATTCAACATTCTGGAAGCACAAGCAGTAGAACACATTCAAACTAGAGTCTTGGACTTTAAAAGAGCTAATTTCAATAAACTTAGAGAGACCATGGGAAGAGGACTCGAAGAGAGCTGATGTAGTTCCCATCTTCAAAAAAGGGGAAAAATAGATCCAGGAAACTACAGACCTATCAGCCTGACCTCCATACCTGGGAAGATTCTGAAAAAGATAATCAAACAACAAATCAGTGAACACCTTGATGCAAACAAAGTCATCACTGAAAGCCAACATGGGTTTGTCAAAAACAAATCATGCCAGACAAATCTTATTGCATTCTTTGACTAAGTGACAAAATTACTGGACCAGAGGAATGCTGTAGATATAATTTACTTGGACTTCAGTAAGGCATTTGATAAAGTAGATCACAACCTACTACTTGATAAGATAGAAAAATGTGGGTTAGATAGCATCATCACCAGATGGATTCGTAGCTGGCTGACAGGCCATACTCAGCATGTGGTCCTCAATGGAACTGCATCTACATGGAAGGAAGTGTGTAGTAGGGTGCCACAGAGCTCTGTTCTAGGCCTAGTGATCTTCAACATCTTCATCAATGACTTGGATGAGGGGATAAAAATATAATAAATAAATAAATAAATAAATAAATAAATAAATAAATAAATAAATAAATAAATGGGGAACTCATAAAATTTGCAGATGACACCAAGCTGGCAGGAATAGCCAATACTCCAGAAGATAGGCTTAAGATACAGGAGGATCTGGACAGACTCGAACACTGGGCACTATCTAACAAAATGAAATTCAATGGTGAAAAAAGTAAGGTTCTACATTTAGGCAGGAAAAATCAAATTCACAGGTATAGTATAGGTGGTACCTTGCTCAATAGTACTAACTGTGAGAGGGATCTCGGAGTCAGCAGTGTGTTGCAGCTGCCAAAAAAGCAACACAGTGCTAGGCTGCATTAACAGAGGGATAGAATCAAGATCACGTGAACTACTAATACCAATTTACAATGCCTTGGTGAGTCCACACCTGGAATACTGCATCCAGTTTTGGTCACCACGATGAAAAAAAGATGTTGAGACTCTAGAAAGAGTACAGAGAAGAGCAACAAAGATGATTGGGGGACTGGAGGCTAAAACATAAAGGGAATGATTGCTGGAATTGGGTATGTGTAGTTTAACAAAGAGAAGGGTGAGGGGTGACATGATAGCAGTGTTACAATATCTCAGGTGCTGCCACAAAGAAGAGGGAGTCAAGCTATTCTCGAAAGCACCTGAAATCAGGACAAGAAGCAATGGATGGAAACTAGTCAAGGAGAGAAGCAACCTAGAACTAAGGAGAAACTTCCTGACGGTTAGAACAATTAACCAGTGCAACCACCTGCCTCCAGAAGTGGTGAATGCTCCAACACTGGAAGTTTTTAAGAAGAGACTGGCCAGCCATTTGTCTGAAATGGTATAGGGTTTCCTGCCTTAGCAGGGGGTTGGACTAGATGACCTCCAAGGTCCCTTCCAACTTCAACTACTACTACTACTACTACTACTACTACTACTTCTGCTAATTATTATTATTATTATTATTATTATTATTATTATTATTATTATTGTTATTAAAGTAATCTAGTGACAAAGTTTTTAGCAGTATATGGAGAGGAGTTTTGTCTCATTTAACAGAACAATTTTTTTAAAAAATATTTGCCTAATTAATCAAAAGAAAAATCAACTATCAGAGGTACTGCCAACTAACATAGCAATTAAAAGCACCTATGAAAGCAAACACCAAGTGTTAGAAATTAAAAAGCATATTGGACTATAATACACCAAGGACCACTTAGGTATAATGAAACCATAAACCAAGCGTTTTGTTCAGTTTGTGCCTTTTAATGAAAAATTTAATTGTGGCACAAATAACAGGTGCTTGAAGCATTTACTGCATTTTCCTAATCCTCAGCAGAAACTACAAGTGTGTGTGCATGCACTCCCCATCAACATCCCCCCCTTACACAACATGTTCTCCCAGCTATCATCTGGCTGCAATTGAAGTTTTCAGGATGTCTGGGTGAATAATATCTTAAGAGGGTTTTTTTTTGTTCATGGTGGACAATTCTGGAAATACTTGGGTAGGACATGCAGAATTAAACATGATTGAGGGCCTCAAATGAATCAGTTATATCTGGCAACTATAAATTATGATATAAAATTCTATAGTCAGATTAGGGGACTGGAGGCTAAATATATATAAGGAACTGTTGCTGGAATTGGGTATGTCTAGTTTAATGAAGAGAAGGACTAGGGGTGACATGATACCACTGTTCCAATATCTCAGGGGTTGCCACAAAGAGACAGGAGTCAAGCTATTTTCCAAAGCTTCTGAAGACAGGACAAGAAGCAACAGATGGAAAATAACCAAAGAAAGAGGGAACCTAGAACTAAGGAGAAATTTCCTAATAGTTAGAACAATTAACCAGTGGAACAACCTGCCTCCAGAAGCAGTGAATGCTCCAACACTGGAAGTTTTTAAGAAGAGACTGGAGAGCCATTTGTCTGAAATAGTATAGGGTTTCCTGCCTGTGCAGGGGGTTGGACTACATGACCTCCAAGGTCGCTTCCAACTTTTTTATTTATTTATTTATTTATTTATTTATTTATTTATTTATTTATTTGTTTGTTTGTTTGTTTTATATACCGCCCTTCTCCCGGAGGACTCAGGGCTGTGTACAGAGCAAAGTAAGTATACAATAAACCAACAATAAAACAAATAAAACCCCAGATCTACAAATAAAACCCCAAATCTATCAGGCCAGGCCGGCTTGCTGGAATAGATAGGTTTTTAAATCTCGCCGAAAGGTGCGGAGGTCGGGGGCCATCCGGATTTCGGCTGGTAAGCGGTTCCAGAGGATTGGCGCACCCACCGAGAATGCTCTCCCCCTGGGGGTCACCAGCCGGCATTCTCTGACCGGTGGCACCCTGAGGAGGCCCTCTCTGTGGGAGCGCACAGGACGGAGGGGTGTTGACGCTGGCAGTAGGTGCTCCCATAGGTATTCGGGACCCATGCCATGTAGGGCTTTGTATGTCATCACTAGCACCTTGAATTTCACCCGGAAGGCAACTGAAAGCCAGTGCAGCTCACGAAGCAGAGGTGTAATATGGGAGTATTGGGGAGCCCCCAAAAGCATCCGTGTAGCTGCACTCTGTACCAGCTGAAGCTTCCGAGTGATTCTCAAGGGCAGCCCCATGTAAAGAGCATTGCAGTAGTCAAGACGAGAGGTCACAAGTGCATGGGTGACTGTACGTAAGGCATCCAGGTCCAGATGAACCTGAGTGAAAGCCCCCCTAGTCACAGCTCCTATGTGATCTTCTAAGGAGAGCTGTAAATCTAGGAGGACACCCAGGTTGCGAGCCCTATCTACGGGGGGCAGTAACTCGCCCCCAATATTAAGGGATGGAATACTCTGAATATCCTGACATGCCGGTATGTACAGCCTTTCAGTCTTGTCCGGGTTGAGTTGAAGCCTGTTCCTCCCCATCCATTCCCGGACTGCTTCCAGGCAACGGGACATCACGTCAAGGGCATCACTGATGTGGTTTGGGGTCGAGATGAAAAGCTGGGTGTCATCAGCATACTGATGATAACCCACTCCAAAACCATGGATGATCTCACCTAGCGGCTTCATATAGATGTTAAACAGGAGAGGTGAGAGGACTGACCCCTGAGGAACTCCATAAATGAGAGGCCTCGGGGTCGATCTCTGGTCACCCACCAACACCCACTGTGAACGTTCCAGAAGGTAGGAGGAGAACCACTGAAGAACAGTGCCTCCCACTCCCAATCTCCTGAGACGCCGAAGTAAGATACCATGGTCGATGGTATCAAAAGCCGCAGAGAGGTCAAATAGGACCAGGACAGAGGAATGACCCCTGTCCCGAGCCCGCCAGAGATCATTCATCAGAGTGACCAATGCCGTCTCCGTGCTGTGTCCGGGCCTGAAACCCGATTGGTACGGGTCTAGATAATCAGTATCTTCTAGGAACAGAGGAAGCTGATGCGCCACTACGCTCTCAACAACCTTCGCAAGAAAGTGAAGGTTGGAGACCGGGCGAAAGTTGTTTAAAACAGCTGGGTCCAGGGAAGGCTTTTTGAGGAAGGGTCTCACCACTGCTTCTTTCAAAGCTACGGGGAAACTGCCCTCTTTCAATGAAGCAGTTACCACTGCATGGATCCAGCCTCGTGTCCCATCCCAAGCCGAATAAACCAGCCAGGAGGGGCACGGGTCCAATAAGGATGTAGTGGAGCTTAGCTTCCTCATGATCCTTTCTACCTCGTCCAGAGTCACAGGATCGAACTCTTCCCAGATAACATCAACAAGACTGTCCATGTTCTCATCGTCAGACTCTGCCCAGTTGGAATCCAGACTGGTCCGGATCCGAGCGATTTTGTCCAGCAGATGTTGGCTAAATTCCTCAGCACGACCCTGCAAGGGATCCTCCTTCACCTCTAGATTAAGGAGGGAGCGGGTCACCTTAAACAGGGCGGTCGGGCGATTATCTGCGGATGCGATAAGGGCAGCAAAGTAATTAGACCTTGCCCTCTTTTTACTGTTGTTGTTGTTGTTGTCTTAAAATCTCTGTTATTATACCAACTCTACAGGATTTGAGATAACTGAGGATCCCGAAAACAAAAGAATAGCTTTTTCTATTCTATGAAAAAGCCATATGTTTACTTTACTTCATAAAGAATGGACATAACACTCAGAATTTCATCAAGGTAGAATTCTCTCTCTCTCTCTCCCTCTCCCGCTTCCCTCTCTCTTGTTGAGTCCATCTACCTACCTTTTTGAGTCCATCCACCCTCTCTTTCGTTCTATCTTTCCAAGCCTTATAGACGTCTCTAGAGAACTAGGTTTTTGCATAATGTATCTAAATTCTTTTCAATAAAAATGCATAAAATAAAGCCAAGGTCCAGGATCTGTCTAGTGGTGGTATATTGATATTTGACTTTTAGACTTCTACAGTATGTGGTGCCCCTCCATTTGGGAACAAAATGAAAATTAGCATAGTGCTATGCACATTAGCCTGTTAAATGCAGAAGTGAGCTATTTAAATAATTAGGAATTACTTAGTATTTTTAAAGGGCATGCAAAATCAGTGAAGTACAGTTGTAACTATATTTCCTGCTGTTGACTGGAGTTAATCTATTATAGTTGATATATATAATATATGAAAGGATACACTAAGTGCTGCCATGTTATTTTTTAAATTGATAAATACATAGCTTCTTAGTTCAAGGATAATGTACATGGTGAGGTATTTTTTTTCTTTTTGTTATAGATAACGTACAAAATTAAGTTGGTTATCCCTGCAGTTACATGAGGCAGTTCAGAAAGATTTTCCTGGAGAAGGAATAAATGCACGTGTTAGAAACTGAATTGGGGTCCAAGTGGCCTTTTGAATTTTTTCAGATTTCTGGGCAGAAAATTAAAGTTCACAACTTACCTACATATCTCCAGGTTAGGTAAAGAAAATCCTCCAAAGAATTCCAAGGAGCAACTCCAGCTTTACAACTGAAACATCCAAATAGGAACAGTTTCCTCACCATTTAATTTAAGAGAGATTATTATAAAACAGAAAACATTTGAAAATATTATGGACTTAATCTCAAGATAATTTTCCTGTAATGATACTTTCTCTGTGAGCATCAGTCCAAAACCTGCCCTTTAGATGACTGCTATCAAAAGAAATAAGTATGACTGTTCTCATACATAGAAGACAGGTGAAGGATAGACTTAAGAGGCTTTGTTTGATCAATGCACATGCTGATTTAGCTGCATTTTGGACTCACTGAGCTGACAGTAGCCTCACCTTCATGGGGAAATTTTGGATGGGGAGTATCCAAAGTTTTGTTATGCAACCAACTTTGTTTGTAGTTACTTGTGACTGGAACAAGGTATAGGTGGACACATTGATATGGATCTTTGTGCTTTCACTAAAATAGGCAATTACAGATGGAAATAAAATACGAAAAAAGACAAATTAATAATATGGCTCAGAAATTGAAATAACTACCTTCCACATTTCAGAAGGGGAGGGAGAAGAGAATAGGATCTGCAGTAACCATCAGAAACTAAAGTTGTCAGAATAATACATGGGAGCATAATGCTAATTAAAGTTGTTACAAATATTAAAGATTATGGGTATGAGTAGAAATGTTTAATGTAGCTATTTGGTTCACTTCACAATAATTCTTTTTTAATTCCCCCTGTAACACACCGAAAGAATTTAATCATAAAGCTGTCAGACATATTACTTTATAAGAAGCAGGAAATGTTATTAGTTATGGTGCTGCACAATCCATGATTATGCTTTTATCTAAAAGGCTGCTAATGTATCTTCCAGTAGCCTGATGTTTATTTCTCTACTGCATCTCATACCTAATTAATTTCAACTTACATTTTCACTACAATTGGAGGGGGGAGCGTGCAACAGTCCAGAAAGTTGGTATTAAGGCTGATAGCCAAACACAATGCAATTGTCACGATTTGTCCTCCTTATTAACAACTTTATTCAGTAGATCCTCAGTGGACAAATGACTCAATAGAAACAATTGTCTTTCAATCATTTAATGCCTGAATAAATTGATGTAAGTACTAAATAATACTAGACTATGTTAAATATAGCACAAACTTTTAAAATTATTGTGCCATCACTGAAGCTTCCTAACATCCATTGTTCAAGGGCATTCTGCAATGTTACAGAACTACAATTACAAGAATTACAAATGATTTACCTTCTTGGTGCCATCACAGAAAATAGAAAATTCACAGTGCTAATGCACTCACACTGTTAAGGGTGATGGTGGCAGACCCTTTCCAAGCTTGGTGTGACCTTTCTTGCTAATTAATTAGCAAGAACATGGTGAAATCTCTAGTTCTATTTATTACATTTGCATTGCTTTTAGGTTACATTCTTCAAGTTATAATTCATCCCTTTCTAATTGCTTATGTGATATTATATTGTGGTTAATGGTTTCTACAAAATAATCACTGTGATATGTTCAGTACTTAGTGAATCTAAAGGTTCTTTTGGGTCAAAGGTGACTAACTATTGAGTTTTGTAATTCAATAGAGGTGATATTAATTGCATGTTTCTTATTGCAAAGTACTTATTCATTGAGCCTCATGTGGGCAATTGTACTATTCTGTAGTTCTAGTTAAAGCATTTTAGTATATTCCAATAGTTTAATTTTGCTAAATCCATGGAATATACACAAATTAAGTAGGAATGAAGGTTTCTATAGTTTACATTAGGAATGTTTTCAAAACTCTATGCTGTAATTAAAATGTATTTATTCAGTCGTAAGTATCTTAGAATGAATGATTCAGTTCTTGATTTATTATGTCATAGGAAGTGTTATAGAACAGGTTTCTTGAACTTTCAAACAATAACTTTTTTTGTTTGATCCTGAATATTGGATTAAATATATCTTACTATTTGCACGGATGCCTTATGCTGCAAATTCAGTCTGTCTGTTCTGTTCTCCTCTTAAATTATTATCCTGAGAAAACTGAAAAGAAAGGTAAAAATTCATTTCCTTCAATAAACTTTCACCTGTTGCTGAAGCTTCAAACCAACATTTAACTTTTGGAATAGAGATTTAGAAATGTTGTTCCTGCTTTTTCTATCAGCATCTTTATGAAGCAAATATTCCATCCAATATAAATATCTGAGTTGTGAACATTAGATTCATTAAAGAAGGGAACTGTGTGGAAACTAAGAAGGAGTGACTGACTGATGTTTAACTTTATATTAATTAAATATTATATCTACCAAGATGAATGAATGGCTGGAGGGAAATGCAATTGAACCAAACTGCAATATTTTGGGAAGATAGGTCATATTAGAGCCAGTTTGATGTAAAGGTTAACTACCAAGCTATAAAACAGGAGAACAGAGTTCCAGTCCCACCCTAGGCACAAAGTCAGCTGGGTGAACTTGGGCCAGTCACTCTGTCTTAGCCTGAGGAAGTGGGCAATGGCAAACCACTTCTTAGAAACCTTCCCAAGGAAACATCAGGGACTAGGCAGTCAAAAACTAATGCAAAGATGTACACATGCAAAAATAATAATAATAATCACATTATCCAAGTTTCATGGAGAGAAATCACAAGAATAATATCATGAAATTCTACTCATTATGTCTTGTTACTCTTTACCATCTCAAGGCTACATTTCCCTGTCCCTTTAGTGCAGATTTTGCTAACATGGTGGCATGAGAGTGGACCACATTTAGGAAAAATGCCAGTATGAATTGAAAGTCAATATCTGAATTAACAGTGGAGTTATAAAGTCTCAAGTCATTTGAATTTCAAAAAAATGAACTTTGTTAATGGGATCACCAATTTTGCTTTGATGTCAAACACGTGACACTTTTGAATGCATTTTTTAAAAATGTTTTCTCTAGCACTAATCTAGCTCAAATGTTTTTCAATAGAATCAGAAAAACATATGAAGCCAGAATTATAAAGCTATTTTTGTATCTTGAATATTATTAATGTATTCATGATAATGTTGCCAGAATAAATGGACTGGGTGCAGTTTTCAAGCACCTTCAGTTCTATGTAACTTCTTGCAAAAAAAAGGGTCAGCAACAATGCTAAAATGGCTTTTGAAATCTGGGTTAGCCAGCTTCATGCTATTTGTCTGGTTATTGGGAATCTCTTTAGGATCAAAGCAAGCCCAGCAATGCATGATATTATTATTATTATCATTATATTGTGCAAGTCACATGTTTTTATGTCACCCAGCTATTAAATGGGGCAAGCAGTTATAGTCAGCCAAGTGTAAAATAATAAGCCTGAGAGCAATGAACCAAAAGGAGAAACACATTGTTTCTTCCTTCATAAAACTTAGTATACTGGCTTCAAAAGAAGATTGCTTCATACGTAAATGGGTTCAAAGCTTTCAGATAAGCTTTGTCTCTAGTGAAATATGCATTAGAAAGTTTGCATTAGAGATCTTACCAATTACAGAACTGTTATTCAAGCTTACTTTAATTTAATGCAGTGATTTCAGTAATGTTTATATTTTCCCCCAAGTAAAAACAAATTATAAAGTAAATTGATCAATTGTTGGAAGAATTATTGTAAATAAAGTGAAGGCTGTTAAATATGTGTTGTTTACAACATTTTTCAATAATTAATGCCAGTCTTAAGCACAGCTCCTGTACTAAGGTTTTTGAATCTGGATTTAGCAATCTTTTAGATTTCATACTCTGAATGTTCCAATAAAATTCATTGCTTAATTAATGTACCAAGATACATGTAAAAACATTTGCCTTTAATCCAGAGTATGCAAGAGTAATTGCTACAGTCTCAGATTAAAATAAAAATGTGTAGCTATCTTGGTCAACCATATCATACAGGTGTGTAAATCTGTTCTGTCCGTTTTACCCAGAGTTTTTAGATTCAGGATTTTATTCTAATTTTTAAATGAAGAATTATTGTCTGTAACTGATAAAGAAAAATAGGGTTTGCATTTTTTTTAAATCAAGGTAATAAAAAAAATGTTCCATTAAAAAAAGTACAACTTTGAAGCCTGGTGAATTTTAGAGCAATGATGAGCTCACTGAACAGAGATATCTTCCCATATTCATTATCTCCTAGACCAGGGGTAGGCAACCTTGGCTCTTTTATGACTCATGGACTTCAACTCCCAGAATTCCTGAGCCAGCCGGGAGTTGAAGTCCACAAGTCCACAAGTCATAAAAGAGCCAAGGTTGCCTACCCCTGGTCTAGACATCAGTACACAATATCATATGACACAGATGATATTACAGGAAGCACCATCGATGTGAGTTGTATTTTTAAAAAAAAAAACAATGGGATCAGTGCAGGAAGAAGAGGCCAGCTAAAGAAGAATTCTTGGCCACTGGAGATATTTGAAAAAGTGAGTCCAATCTCATAACCTATGTACAGATAATCATGGTGATTGCTTTGGGATATATTTTAGTTTGTAATAAATTATGCTAAGATGGAAACTCTGTTCCCGGAGGAATTCATATTAAAATCATGTTACATCACACATTGCCCGGATATAAATTGTGGGTTTATGGAAGTCCAAACTCTGTATGCCAGTTGCAATAGTTCACCTCCCTGCTGTCACCTGACAGGGACTGATGAAGTCCTTGGATCTGTAAATGAGTTTTGACAATTTGCAGCAAGCAAAAATGGTTTGTAGTTTCAGAAAGGACTGTTACACATAGCTAATGTTTACTAAAAAAATTACTGAAATTGGCTGTCACTGACCAAAAGGTGTGATAGATATGGTTAAGTTAGATAAAAGGAGAATCAGATTATTTTAAAAGTATTTAAATATTTAATTCCAGACAGACCTTGGTTCCTCCAACAACTTTCCATTCAGAAAACAGTTCCATGCACAAATCAAAGGGCTAACTAAAAAACCCACTAGAAAAATCTAAGCTCTTTCTTCTGTGAAGAGGTACCTTAGGTTCCCATAAAGTTTTGTGGGACACAATTAGCTTGAAGATAGTGGCATTTGCATGAATCTTAGCTAATTAACTTTAAGTTCAGATCTTGTTCCAAAGGATGAAAGAATAATTATGTAACAGGACTGAAAAAGCAAATAACTGAAGGATTGTTGCACAGAAGAGAAAGTGGCCTTTTATTTGCTTATCTATTTAGGAAAATTTACATGGACCTTCACTCTCAGTGATTCTGGATACTTACAAAAATAAAAATCCAATATACAATAATAAAAAGCAATAACCCCATACCCTTGTGGCAACAATAGCACTTAGACTTATATACCACTTCACAGTGCATTACAGCCCTCTCTAAGTGGTTTGCAGAGTCAGCCTATTGCCTCCAACAGTCTGGCTCCTCATTTTACCAACTTTGGAAGGATAGAAGGCTGAGTCAACCTTGAGCCAGTGAGAATCAAACAGCCAAACTTCTGACAGTTGTCAGTCAGCAGAAGTAGCTTGCAGTACTGCAATCTAACCACTTAACTACCATGGCTGCACCACCATGGCTCTTCAACAATCAAGTAAGCAAGCCACTTGATGGGGGCCATCCCATTCTGGGTTCCCCAGGCTTATTGACAAAACCAGGTCTTCAAGGCCTTATGAAAGTGTGTCACTTAAGAGTGTCTCTTACTCTCTATTGTTCTAGGACAATACCAAAGCAATTAGATTAAAGCTCTAAGGAGGGAGATTCAGGCCAAACATCAGAAACTCTACTAGGTCCTCCTGATCAGAATATTGGATTTACTACAGCCTTTAAGGTCAGTTTCAGTATTACACTTGCATGATTCTGTGAATTTCACAGCTATTTTTTAAAAGCTAAAGGGTGGGTGATTTTCTACCTCAATTTTCTCTCTTCTACAACCATCTTATCTTTCCCAGTCCCTATTTTTCAGTCGTTTTTCTCTTCCTCTTTTGGTATGTTTTTCCATCTTCCTTCTATCTGTCTAAACAGAATGCTGCTAGATCAATAACAGTCTGCAGTGTAGCACTCAGTTGAGAGCTGAAATTTCTCTCTTTTTATTTTATTTAGTTTTTAAGAATTTTAAAATAATGTGTCAATTCAATACAGTTAATGATCATCAGATTGTAGTGAAGTGTCAATGATAGTTCTGCAATACGTGGTCAATATGTGGTTGAAATTGATTTTTAGAAAAACTAATTCATATTATTTATATTATTTATTTATAATAAATGTCGGTCTTCTGAAATTGCCCTGTTAATTCCATTCACAACACTTATATCTAGAGACATCTAGCCCTATTTGATCCATATGCAGACTTATCACACTCTTACATGAAGATACTGCAAATCAATTACTACAGTCATGTGAAATAAATTTTAAGATAAGGGAATAGGCATGTCTTTGATGTTACATTTTTCATGACAGTTTATGCAGTTAGGATCTTTAATTTCTCCAGCACTTTATTCCAATTGGAATGGAAAATGAAAGTTCTATTGAATATTTTCTAATTATATGTATAAATCAGCTGGTTCTCCTCTTTAAATACTTTTAAGATAAATTGTAACAGAGTAATCTGGCAATTTCAGAAATAAATCGTCATTATAACTGGATTACACTAATGAGTCCTGTTACATAATTATTCTTCCATGCCTCTGTTGCTAAATTTCTATGGCATGAGTTCAAACCAGAGCTTATTCATTGCAAACTTTCTAAAACTTGGCAAATCAGCTTTTCTTCTATTTCCCCACCCCCCACCCCCACTCCATTTCTTTCATTTCTGTCTAAAATGTGCATACTAGGAAATTCATTGCTGCATTTGTTTTATCTTTCAAGAGATTTTTTGCCTCTTCTTCATCCTGGTTTAAATTTCACTTTGCTTACATATAATATCAGCTTCCTTCTCTTTTTTTGTGATCTTCAAAAATATCAGCTCACAATGCACAGTACTGGATGCGATTTGAGCAATGACTGAGCTGCAAAGAGGTATGGGCACAAGAGGTGAGCAGTGTGAATCAATCTGAAGTCAACAGAATGTTTACCAGGAGATAGAATCACCAATGTGTGGCAAAGCTCATTATTACCACCTTGGAAATGTCCATGGCTATGTGATAAAACATATGTTTTGCATGCAGGAAAATCCCTGGTCCAATTCTTGAAATGGCTGGACATAGATTGAAATCAACCTTTTGAAATCCTGGATAGCCTTTGCCAAAATTCCAATGCTAAATGAGAGTGAATGGCTCAGTATAAAGCAACCTCCTACATATAATTTGCAAACCCATAAGAGTTTAAGATATATTGAACTTCCACTGCTTCTTTAAAACAGAAAGCAAAATCTTTTCTCCCTCCCTGGTAATCTAAATGAAAACACACATTGCAAGTTGTCTAATTATTTAAGGGTTTGCTTCAGTTTTGGCTTCAGCTTAAATCTGGTCAAAAGAAATACAAGGTTTCTGTAAGGTTAAAACTACAGAACAAATTCATCCACCTAGACTAAAGGTAATTTCAAACCCCGCAGAGTGCCATTTTCACTTAAACACAAGATAGATGCTGAGTTGGACAAGCTAGTTGAACAGGGGGTACTACAGCCCGTAGATGGGGGTGAATGGGAAACCCCAACTGTCATGCCACTTAAGGCTAACGGGGAGGTCAGGATTTGCGCTGACTATAAGTGCACCATAAATTGGTCACTTAAGCAGCACACATACACGGTGCCAGTGGTGAGCCACATCTTGGCATTTGCAAGGGGGTACGGTTTTTGCAAAGTTAGATTTGGCACAGACTTATCAACAGCTACCTGTGGATGAGGCCATAGCCGCTGCACAGATTATTGTAATACACAGGGGGGCTTTTAAAGTAAAGCACCTCCAGTTTGGGGTTAGTGTAGCCCCTGGCATTTTTCAAGGTATTATGGAACATATGCTCAAGGGCATTCCAGGGGTCTGCCCTTACTTCAATGATGTACTCATCACCAGTGAGTCCACTGAGGTGCTTGAAAGGAGGCTCAAGGCCGTCTTTCAACGGTTCTGCAAAACAGGCCTCAAACTTAAAAAGAACAAGTGTAGCATAGGGGTCCCCTCTACTGAGTTCCTGGGTTTCTGTATTAATGCCGTTGGCATCCACCCTGCTGAGTCCAAGCTGAAGGCCATTCAGCTGGCACCTAGCCCCAGGTCAAAGGGAGAGCTCCAGGCATTCCTGGACCTCCTCATTCTTTACCATGCATGCCTTCCTAACAAGGCTGCAGTGGCAGAGCCATTATACCAGCTCTTAGATAAAAACACTTCATGGAAGTGGACCAGGTTCCACAAAAGCAGCTTTAAGGCAGTAAAGTCACTACTGTCCTCCAATTCAGTACTCACTCACTTTAAAGAGCCATTGCCTGTATGCCTTATGTGTGACGCATCCCCTTATGGGGTAGGGGCTGTTTTAAGTCATTTGGAGAGTGATGGGACTCAAGTCCCAATTGCCTACTACTCTAGGACCTTGTCCTTTGCTGAGCACAAATACATGCAAATTGACAAAGAGGCCTTGCCCATTGAGGCTGGGGTGAAGAAATTCCATGATTAGTTGTATGGTAGGGAATTCACAGTCTTCACAGACCATAAGCCACTATTGGGGTTATTTACTACAGATAGGCAGATACCCCAAATTCTGTCCCCTAGGATGTTAAGATGGTCCATCCTCTTGTCATCAAACAGCTTCAGGCTGGTTTACAAACCCGGCAAAGGCATGGGCCATGCAGATGGCCTCAGCCGGTTGCCATTGCCACAGATCGAGCCAGCTCCAGCTCCAGCAGCTCGCATTTTGTCCATTCAGGATTTGCCTGTGTTTCCCCTCCATGCTGGGGATGTGGCTTCAGAAATGGCTGCAGACAAGTTTTTAAGCAGGGTGCTATCCAGGATTCACACAGGATGTATAGAAAACAGTCCTGGACCCAAGTTCCAGAGCTACTTTACACGTAGACATGAGCTTTCAGCTCACAAGGGTTGTATTTTATAGGAGAGCAGGGTCATTGTCCCCAATTCACTAAGAGACAGGGTACTGCAATCTCTACATGAGGGACATCCAGGCATTGTCCGGATGAAGGTGTTCTGAACCAGCCCTCTTCTCGCACCCCTAATCAAAAGAAGAGTCTGGAAAGCGTCCAAGACCAAAAGGCTTCTGCCAAGTTTTAATTACACTGTTACAAGAATACAAGAGCTTGACTTCTCAAACGGAAAAGTTGCTTTCAGCAACCAGCCCCTCCCCAAACACTTCTTTTATAGAGAGCTCAGGGCGTGGTCTCCCTGTGCCTCCTCCCGAGGAGTCCCATAGCCTTTCTTTGTTTGTCCCTGCTCGTCTGCCTCCCGCGTCGGGCGTCCTTGAACAGGGCCAGCTGTGGGTCATCATCCTCCGCACTCTCGGGCTCACACAGCTGAGAAGAGGTTCCCGGCTGAGGACTCTGCAAAGTCTCCAAATCATCATCAGCCGGTTCGTTTCCCTCCTCCCCCACATCTGAGTCCTCCGATACATCGGACCCGGCTGTCGGACCCACAGGCTGGCCCTGAGTCACAACAGAAGGCAGCATTTGGATGCCACATGCTCCTGTCCACAGGTGGGAGGAGACACACATTCCTTGGTCGAGGATTCACATCAATTTTGCTGAGCCCCTTCAGGGACAGCTATTTTTCATAGTGGTCGACAGCCACTCTAAATGGCTGGAAGCTATTCCAGTTGCAAGTATGACTACTGCTAGGACCATCCAGGTGTTTAGGAAGCTTTTTGCAACACACAGGCTGCCTGTGTGTTGCAAAAATGGGGCCCAGTTCAAAGCGGCAGAGTTTCAAGCCTTCTTGAGGACTAACCTCATAAGGCATGCTACATCGGCCCCATTTCACCCCTCGAGTAATTGGCAGGCCAAAAGAATGGTTCGCACTACAAAGGATTCACTCAAGTGCATAGTGACTGGGAATTGGCACCACAGGCTGTATGATTTTTTGCTTTGCCAGCAAACTAGACCTTGCACAGCAACAGGCAAGAGCCCAGCAGAACTTCACTGAGGAAGAAGACTTATCACAAAACTGGACAGGCTGCACCCAGACCGGGTAACAGCAGACACCTCTCGCCCAAGGCCTCCGAGGGGTTGCAAGTGGGTGATAGGGTGTGGGCCCAGAACTATGGGCATGGGAACTTGTGGGTGCCAGGAAAAATCGCTAAACTCTCAGGCCCTCTCTCATATGAGGTGACTCTGGAGGGTGGGCAAGTTGTTCAATGCTATATTGATCAGCTGCGGAAGCGGTTCCCAGAACAGCCACAAAGCGAGGACCTTGCCACAGGTCCACTCCTAGAGCCAGAAGCCGGCAGCCAAGAGGGGCAATTCACATGCCCTGAAGACTCTAACAGTCAGAACAACGGGGAGGTGGTCATAGATGGGCAAAGCCTGTGAGTGCAACATGGGTCCCCTGACAGGGAAAGTCAACCTGACCAAGACAGCCGCTGTGCTAACTCTGCTCCAACAATGGACTTTGGCTTGGGATGACCTGGAATGGCCAGCCAGAGGGACTCGAGTCAGTCTGACTCTCATGGACTCAAGAGTCCTGGTCTACCCAGCCCGGCGGGCAAGCTGGTAGACCAGGAGTTGCCTGAGTCCCCAAGGCGATCTACAAGGTCATGTAAGCCTCCAGCTTATTTGCAGGATTTTGTCCTTAAATAATTGTACTATTGTAAGTGCTGTGTAAGTACTGTACTTGTTTCCTATTCAGGAAAAGTATCTGTACTACTGAAAACATTTGTACATTGCTGTACTTATTCCTATTACTGTTTTATATTATTGCAAAACCTATAAACTGCTGTATTTTATTTTTTACTATTGTTTTATTAAAATGTGTGTACATTCTAGGGGGGAGGGGTGTAATGTATTGGGCCTAGTTAACTTGAGCTGTACTACGTGGGGTTTGAATGCTGTGAGGTTGCTTAAGCAGGAAGCTGGTAATGGTCACCAGCTCCTCAGACAGTCAGTCTCCAGGTCCACCATTGGTTGGCTCTAGGGCGGCAATTGGTTGCTTTAAACCTATTGGCCGCTGCCTAGTGGCCAGAGTATAAATAGCTGTGTTGCAGCCCTGGTTCTCAGTGCAGTTCCTGCATTTCAATAAAGCATGTTTCTGCCTGAACTTTCTCGCCTTGTCTCCTGCTTTCCAGCAAAAACCCAGTACACAATACCCATAACATTTGTTAACTGTGACCTGAATTAAAGCACAATATGGAATCAGTACCATCCTCCTTCCTTGTTATTATGCCTCCAGAAAGATCTTTAGCATCTATGCATATCTTAAAAATGGCAGCAAGCAAAGTTGGTTACAAGGAAATAATAAATAAAAGGAAACATGGAAAGGGAAGAACCTTCTGCCAAACAGAACTATATTTCTCAAAACTGTGTATTAAACCATATTTGCTTAAATGATAGCCCAGTTGGAAACAACAATTTAAAGAGATTTGAAACAGAGAACAAAGGGATGAAACCAGGTGTATGTTAGCAAAATCAAGAACACTGAGATTTTTACATTGTGGAAAAAAATGTTAATAACATCCAAATATGCTTGTTTTCTCAGTTCAAGAAAAGAGGGGGGCAAGAACTGAAAAGGTCTGCTTTCATCCAAGTAAAAGATGTTTGCATCTTTTCAGAAAAGTACAATCATTTGCAAATGGTCCTATCTAAACCTCTTACACTATGAGGTAAGATTTTCACAGTATGACCCTATGTTCTTATCATATCCAGGAGTAAAAAATGAATACCTAAGGTAAGCCACCTTAATTTGCTCTTTATACATTTCCAGTGATGCTAAGATTGCTTGAATTTTCTTTAAGCCTATTTTTTCCTACTTTAGCTCACAGGAAATCTGTTTCATTAGATACTCCAAACTCAATAGCCAACCTGTAAAGCTATTCATCTCCTACCTGTTCTATGAATTGCTGTAGTTATCACCTGGAAAGATGTAAAGCCAACAGACTGCCCCTATTATCATATCAAAGAAAATGGACTAGGACTAAGAAGAGGGGGGAAAAATCAAGCAATTTAATACCATTTGTTGTTCAGATAAGCAGGTGGTACAGTTCTTAAATCTCATTTTATCCATTTCTGAGAAAATTTCTGTGCACTGTAAATTCTAAATATGCTGCATATTATAAATAGAGTAATAATGGAAGCTGCACAATTTTGTCTGTGCAGAGGGACTTTGTATATCAGAAAGTATGACTCAAAGATGTATCTATAGAGGACATCTATATTTCAGTGTGTAATGTGAATTATGTGCAATATATAAAAAATAGAAATACATCATATGTAGAACATATATAATGAAGCAGTCATTCTCTGTTCTATTTGCATAAACTGAATGTGCCCAGGATAAGTGACAATATCTTGCTGATTTTGGCTAATCTCAAAAGTTAATCAGGGTAGAATCTGGTTTGTGCTTGGATGAAAGATCACCAGCTAACCCAATATCCAAAGTGAAAAGCTGAGGTGTGCGTGTGAGAGGAGAGGTACATTGTGAAAAAAATAGCAAAATGTTCCTGCTTTGTGCAAAAATATATCCATGAAACTAATCAACCTGGAATTAAGGAGAAACTTCCTAACACTAAGGACAATTAACCAATGGAGCAGCTTACCTTCAGAAATTGTGGGCACTCCATCACTGAAGGTTTTTAAGAAGAGACTGAGAAGTCAGTTGTCAGAAATAGTATAGGATCTCCTGCTTGATTAGGGGGTTGGACTAGAAGACCTCCAAGGTCCCTTCCAGCTCTTCTGATTTATTTATGTAAGTCACCAGAGTTCAGGTCAACTGCGAAGTGACTTGGTCTTTTGCCCAGCTAGATGATAACATTAAGTAACCATGGTTCAGTCTCAAAAAGTTAAGTAGGATTGGATCTGGATAAAATAAACCCCACTAGGTTGGACTATATGACCTCCAAGGTCCCTTCCAACTGTAATTATTATTATTACTATTACTACTACTATTATTATTATTATTATTATTATTATTATTATTATTATTATTATTATTATTATCCTCTGAAAAAGCCTTCTTTTTTTTCTTGCATTGTTAATTATCTTGCTTATTGAGGAGTTCCCTAAAATGATAAAACTTGTACATTACATTGTAAATTTTCATTTGGTGGTAATATAGTGTCCTAATGTATATCTTCTTTTCCCAATATTGTTTGGGACAGAAATACAATAATAATAAAAATAACAAGATAGCACTATAGGGAAGAGACACATTCACTTCTGAGTACCATATTTGATTTGTGCTTATTTCTTTTAATGAATTCAGCCCCTAAGTTATCAATCTTTGCCAAAAACCATAACATACTGCAGCGTATATTCTTTCCAATCCTCCTACTCTAAAAATATTTAATGAAGCAAGCTATTTTAAATAAGCTGTATGGGAAACACTTTTACTACCCAAGGTTGTTTTTTTTCTTTTTTCTTTTGTTTTAACAGTGCAAAACATTTTACAAATCATCCCAGAATTAAAGCAGCCAAGGAAGTGGTATTAAAATAATACGCTGATTCAATCAACAGATTCATGCACTAGGAAAATAGGATTGCTTGGTAGCTATCTATTGAAATGCATTTATTTGTCTGATTAGTATTTAAATTTGCTGCACACAGTACTTTAGCAATATTGTCTAATGTGCAGAATAATAGTTGGATGTAGCCTTTGGGGGTACACTATAGTATATTAAAATTACAGCACCCCTTAGGTAGAAAGAGGCATATGATGATCCTAGGGCTTTTGGAATGTTACTTCAAATTGGAAGCTTACGGAAAATTAATGAGGGACTTAAAGGTGTATACTGGGGAATAAACAAATAGCCGTTGTAAATATGGAGGCTCTGGTGGTAAGAGCCAAGTTAATCTTGACCCGCTCGGCCACTTTGACTATAATTAAATAATCTTTGTGGAATTATATTGAATGGTATTACAATGCAAAAACAGCCTGAACTAGTGCACTCAAATGTTGCAGAGATTTTCATGCCTATACTTAAAACTGTAGTCCTATGCACATTCTCCTGGAATTAAGTTGCATGGCACTGAGTAGACACATTGAAGATTGCCTAATAAATATCTTAGCGTTCTTCCTCTTCCTCTTCATCATCATCTAACCAGGCAGTTTTGCACAATCCTTGGAAAGAAAAGGAAACACTGGAAGCAGATTTTATTTTGATACATTATTATTTCATTTATTTTTAATAACTTAACCTTGATTTTAAAACCTGTTAATCTAATTACATTTTGCTACCTTTTCCTTTTCTGAGGAGCTGATAAAAAAAGCAAATTGCAGTGCAGATACCCACAATTATTTCTTTATCAATTTAACTCCACAAGTTATTTTATTCTGTGTTTATTCCACATTCATGTTGTAAAGATACATATATATATTGAAAAATGTGGAGAATTATTATTTCTTTATCAATTTAACTCCACAAGTTATTTTATTCTGTGTTTATTCCACATTCATGTTGTAAAGATACATATAATATATATATTGAAAAATGTGGAGAATTATTATTTCTTTATCAATTTAACTCCACAAGTTATTTTATTCTGTGTTTATTCCACATTCATGTTGTAAAGATACATATAATATATATATTGAAAAATGTGGAGAATCACTTAGCAATATATGGAGTAAATATTGGAACTACTTGCTACGTAACTTTCAAAAATGTTTATCTTACATCTATGCCATATTCAAATTGCACACCAAGTGAGTTATAATCCTGCTATAGACTTTGGATGACTTTGGTGCAGTCACTTCCTTTTATTATTTATTTATTTATTATTTATTAATTCGGTTATATATACCACCCTATTCCCGAAGGACTCAGGGCAGTTTACAGGGCAGAATTTAAAAACAATAAAATATAAAATTAAAATAAAATTAAATTAAGTATAGCCCCAAAAAGTCAAAATCACAATTTAAAATCATTAAAACCCCTCAGTCCAGGCCAGATAGCTCAAAGAGCCAGGTTTTTAGGTCCCGGCAAAATGAATGAAGGTCTGGGGTAGTCCAAAGTTCCGTTGGCAATTAATTCCATAGGGCAGGCGCACCCACAGAGAACGCCCTCCCCCTGGGGATCACCCGCTGGCAATCCTTGACCAGTGGTACTCTGAGGAGGCCCTCCCTGTGGGAGCGCACAGGACAATGGGAATTTATTTTTTAATCCCATTTATATCCCGCCCTTCTCCGAAGACTCAGGGTGGCTTACAATCTAAGGCACAAATCAATGTGCTTAGCAATAACCTTCATCCTATGTATATGCCTGCTTATTAGAGCTTTCGCCCCCCCCAAGCGGCATTATTACAAAGTCAGCTTATTGACCCCAACAATCTGGCAGCAGGTGCTCCCTCAGATAATCCAGGCCCATGCCATTTAGGGCTTTATAGGTCATCACCAGCACCTTGAATCTCACCTAACTTAGCCTAACTTCACAGGGTTATTATTTTGAAAATTGAAGAGGAAAATGTAGATGTATATTCACTGCCTTGAGTTACTTATAAAAGTAATGGAGATAGGATAAAAATCTAAAAAAATGTAATGAACTAAAATAAATAAATGGAAAGCTCCTGTTTTGAAGTTTCTAAGTTTCCAATGCCTCAAAACAAACTTTTTAAAACTGGCATTTCACTTGTTTATATGCTTATTGTATCTATCTATCTATCTATCATTTATAGTGATTTCTTGTTTTTCATGTTGGCTACAATTCTACTTGTATGTTTTCTTATAGTAAAAACACCTATGCAGTTAATTTAAGCACAATGGGATTAGGGCACAGAAGTTCAGATATGGCAGTTTCTTACCCATTTGGTACTTTAAAACCTTCAATTAAGCAATTCTATAGTAATGACTCATAAGGGTGAGAGAAAAGGGTCAGTTCAAATTGTGATTGCTGCTCCGGATAATTTAGTTACTCTTGATCTGAGGATGACCTTTTTAGTTAACTATACTGTCATAAAGGAAAGATCTTAGGAGAGACAATGACATGGTCAGCCATGAAACAGCTAGATTAGAATAGTCTCAATATTTAATTCTAGTCAACAAATTTTTCACTGATTTCTAAATGCAGTAGGCATTCACAGCTCACAAGTCACCATTAAAGATTGCATACAAATACATGTAAATATAAAATTTGAAAGGAGAGGGCTGGAAATGACAATTAGTCTGGAGTGCTTACACTATATATGAGGGATCTCCAAACTTGGCAAAATTAAGACTTGTGGAGATAGCTCCCAGAATTACTCAGCTAGTCATTCTGAATTCTGGGAGTTGAAGTCCATAAGTCTTAAACTTGCCAAGTTTGGAGACCCTGCTATAGGGGTAGCACTGAGCCTGACTTTTGGTAGCCAACAAAATGCCATATGCTTTTCTTGATTCTTACATGATAGTGGAGTGACACTGCCATTTTCTGGGATTTTTTTTCTTTCCCTGCAGCCCAGCTTACAACACATAGAGTTATAGAAGATCTTTAAACAGACTTAACAATCCCTGAGGAACATTGTATTTGATAAACGCTTCTTTGTCCTGTCCAAAAAAACCCTGAAAGTAAAAATTCCATTCAAGCTTTTTCCTGGTTGGATTTCATGACACCTCTTTTGAATCTCACCTCCTGGGTCTGTTGTTAATGCTTTACGGAACATTTGTGATTTAGTAGTTCCAAAATGTATCAAATTGGCCATAGAAATTCACAATAAATACTGTTCACCTCAATACCTCCTAAAATTCAGGATCATCCAGTTTTGATTTGGATTACTTTATTAAGGTCATTCTATTTCAGAAGATGGCTATCTTTTAAATTTGGAGTTATTCATAGATGGAATTACATACAGAGATACCGAGATATATCTCACAGAGTAATATCAATTTTGATCTTCAGAATTACAGTAGATTACTAAGTTAAGTGAATAAATTGTCACACTTCAAATACATGGCAATGCTGAAAGAGAAACCTGTCCTATATTTTGGTCTGGTAACTCTTTAATATGAAAGTATCTCTGTGGCCATTTTAATGTTAACTACATTTTACAAGAGTACAATAAAATGCATTTATTCATTGCATAGATAACAATGATTCCAGAGGGTAAAATGCATATAAACATACTGGAGCTATGAACCACTGAATTTAGTAGAACATACTTCTGACTAGCTATCTATATACATGCACTTTGTGCAACTCTTACATTCTGTTATTTAGCTTTATCTTAGAATACACTGTAGTATTTTAATCTATGGAAAGTTATTTTATAGACAACTTCAATGCAGCATTTAACTAACTCAAAATGGGGAATTTGTCCCTAAAGTCATTGAAGTACATCTCATAGCAGTCCCAATTTTCCTAGTCATCGGTGAAGATAATGAAAGTTGTGCTTAACACCATCTGGAGGACCACAGGTTCTCTATTTCTCTCTTATTGTTTATTGTCATTAATTTCTCGTAATTTTACGTCCCCCTTTCCATCAAGCAAAAACCTGTTCAGCTTGTCCTCTCTTCTCTCAAAGACAGCTACTTCTACCAACTGTTGTGTTATACAGCACACAAAGGATTAACTCAAGTCAGCAGCTTATCTCAGTCACCCATGTGTCTACTCAGCAGAATTCACTAGCTCAGCTTTCCAATTCAAAAGAAAAGAAAAATACACTGTTCTGTACCTTTGATCTGCAGATCACAGACCAAAACTAGTCAAAATTAAGTGGTTTGGGTGCTATATGCAGAAGTTGTAGTGATAGTGGCCTATTTAAAGGAAGAATTGGAATGTAATGATTCTTCCCAAGTAGCTAAAACTATATTTTTCAGCATTGGCTTTTTCAGTTTTTTCAGCTGTATTGCTTGTCTTTCTAGATGCCTCATCAAAATTAAGTTTGACCCTGGATTATATCCTTTTAGCTATTCAATTATTATATAATGAGTATAGTAAGTCTTGTTATTGCCATTATATGTATTATATAAAATTGGAAATGTTGACCACAGAGATGGACAAAGGACAAGATCTTAAGATACTTGATTGCTTTAAAGCACAGGCAAACAATACAAATCACCGGTCACAGGCTTGCAGATTCTCCACATCCCCATGACTAATTTCGCCCTGCTAGGGGACCCTAAATGGGTCTAAGTTGCCCTGGAGAGGTGATGAAAAAAGAAGGGTGTTCCAGCAATTCTGGAATGGTGGTGGCCATTCCATTTGACTTGGGGAAAGCCTTCTAACCCAACAGGAGAAAGGCTGGCCATATTGCATTGACCAGCCCAAGCTACCTGCAACCGAAGTCCAAAAGCACTAACCAGCACAACTGTGAACAGCGTGCTTGAAACTGGGTGATGAATTTGATCTTCTCTTTTCTATTTTACATTCAATTTCCTGGAAAAGATCTCTAAGAAGCAAAATACCTCCAAAAGGGAAGGAGGGGGATTTCCGCCCCACCCTTATACTAACGAAAGTGGCAAATTAATCTTTTTTTGGATTACAAACATCTACCTAATTGGGACTCTAAAGCTATTTACAGAGAAAAGAAAGGAAGAGGAAAACTGAAATTCTTGGCTATCATGGATCAGAACATATCAAGGAAACATAAATAGATCACAGGAGGATATATATAGTATACTGCAACTAATTCAAACAACAATGACTTTAAATCACAAAGAAATCCAAAACAACTTTGAAAATATAAATCAATCTATTTCCAAGTTAACCCTACAACAAAAAAATTCCCAGAAAACAGAGAAGGAGCAGATAAAACAGGTGAAAGGATATAGAATTGAGAATAAAGACTTAAAGATGAAACTTAACAAAACAAGGAAACATGATTTAATCCTAATGAAAAAATTCACAAGAATTGGAAAAAACAACTTATTCCTTAAGACTACAAAATAAATCTGAGGACAAGAAAACAGATTGGATAAAATGGACTGTAGAGATGTCAGGAACATTGGAGAGAAAGGAAATGATAAGAGAAGCGGAGAGAAAGAAAAAGGAATTTTTTTTCAACAAATATAGAAAAGGCAGAAGTCCCGTACAAAGACACTTCTCTTGATTTACTTTTTATATCTACAGCAACATTTACGAACATACACAAAACCTTTTTGATTCAGCAAAATACATTGATTAAGAAAGACACTGGGCAAAAGGAAAAAACAAACTAAAGTAGAAACTAAGAAAGTAGATGGTGGGACTTACAGAGAGAATACTTTAAAAGAAACATTTGTTTGAATATGGTTAAAGAAATAGAAAAGTTTTGGAATATATATGTCACTCTAAGAGGGATGAATTCTCTAACTATATTATAGTATGCCTTTTTCCCTTTTTTCTCTCTTTCTTGATATGAGTAATATAAAAAACTTGAAATGACTTAGATAAAGGAAATGTTTTAGATATTTAAATGTGATTGAATTTAAGAAAATTATATTGGATAAAAATGTTTTGAATAAGAGTTAAAGGACTAGATGTATTAAACGGAATGCTTAAAGATTAAACATATTTTTAATTATGGTTAAAAAGAATAAGAAATTTAGAAAATAAATACATATTAGATTAGGAGGGATATATATTTTAAGTATGTTAATTTTTATACTTCTTTACTCTTGCTTTTCTTTCTTTCTTTACTGTTTTATCTATTTCTTAAGAAATGTAAAAGTGTGAGATGGTTCATATGGAAAAATAGAGTTAAATTCTTAAATGTAATTAATTTTTGAGAAAATCTTAACCAGTAAGAATATCTAGAATTTGGTGGGAGAAACAAATTAAAATAAGGACTGTAACATGATCTATGATAAGGCAACCAGAATGATTGGATATAAAATAAATATTATATTGACGTGATTGTTATTTTTAGGACTATTGGGAAAAATATGTATTTAATTGTTATCTATCAAAACAATAAGAAGTGTATTAACTCAATGTTTGCAAAAGAGGATATTTTGGGAAAAGAGGAAATCAACTAAAACTATTACGTGGATAATGGATTATAGAAATCAATTGTTAGTGATTGTTTTACAAATGTAACCCAGACACACACTGTTCACCAATTATTAAATGATTTATGTTTTTTTAAAAATCAATAAAATATATTACAAAAAAACAAGTCATTGTAATGTGAACAATGTACATTGCATCAGTCATCTGAATGTCACAAATTATACAATTGGTGTTATATACTAGCTGATGTTAGGATACTTGTAATGTCACTTGCTCCTCTTGTTGGATGTATGCCCAGAGTGAATAGACTATGTCTCAAGATCCATTGTTTTGTCAAATCTTGATCAGTGTTAGTCTCCAGGTATTTTAAGCAGCATGGACCATACTGAGAGAAATTTCAGCAGCTTCTGGAAAACATTGATCACCCAATATCAGTTAGAGCAGGAGTCCACCAACTCTTCAGTTCTTTATGAAGTTTCAGATTGTTCATTAACCTTCCTGGAGGAGATATATATATATATATATATATATATATATATATATATATATATATATATATATATATATATATATCCTCCAAATAGTTGCTTTATGGAAATGACATAATAAATACTACCTCACTATTAGCACCATGAATAATATAGTAATTCTGTGACAATAACTTTAATGTCACCAAATAACAACATGTAACCATACAAGGTCATTGAGGTGGACTCAAAAGGTGAATAAAAGTGTCAAATCCAATCAAAACATCTGACTGGTTGTGCAACAAATTAATCAGCATAATACCTGAAAATAGAAATGGAATGACTGTGGCAAAAGAAAGCAAAGGTATGGTAGTAATAATAGGTGTCTTGGCTACAATCGCAAAACAAGTGGAGCACCATTTGATCAACATCAGTATTGACAAAAATCACCATCACAATCAATTGTCAAAGACAGCTTTACCTGGAACAGTTTACATCCTGCAAGGATATGTTTAACACCATCAAGCAGCAACATCTGCCTATCCCAAGACATTGGGAAGAACTTGATAGGTGGATAAATGCCAAATCCAGTCTAAATATATATAGTTATGAAACCTGGAGACAGCATTTGCTTACTGACAACAATTACAACAATCTTATTATAACCCCTGGATAGTGTTGGTCATTAAATGAGAAGAGGCAGGGGTCCCAGGCAAGCTGCCATGGGAGGTGCCAAGAGCAGGCACTATAGAGGGCAGGGGTGTGCAGGTGCCCAGGGTGGTGAGGGTCTTGCAAGCAGATTCCAGGGAAGGCTGGAAGGCTGTTGAAAGTTTTGGGTCAGTGCTTTGAAATACTTGTCAGGGGCTAGTGAGCATGAGCATACAGGGAAATTCTTAGAGTGGGTTTGGAGTATAGATGGATGAGGTAAAGCTATGGATTCCTGGAATCTTGTACTCCATAATGGGGTTTCTCAGGAGAAAAAGTTGCAGCAACAATTTACTTGCAGCTTTATCTGCTGGCTTCCCCATTGACTTTGTTTGCGAACAGCCAGTAGGAAAGGTCACAAGTGATTGTGTGACCATGACTCACTGTGATGTTATACTTGTAAGCCAGGGACCCGAGTACAGATTGCAATCATACTACTGTGGGGATTCTGGAATGGCTGCAACATTCCTAAGTCCCCCTCATTTGATGTCATAATAATTTTGAATGGTCACTGAACGAGGGGTCATAACTGGAAGAGTACCTGTACTGACCTCTTTTTGACCCCTACCATCTATTGATTCCACAGATAATCCCATCAATCCTTGGGGGTCAATACTGACCACATGGGCAACTTTGGTTTAGAAAGTATTCATTTCTGTTAAGAGGGATTTTATACCTTCTTAAAAGAGTTGTTAGAAAGTTAACATTTTACTTGCATAATATGATAGAGCTTTTAGTGTCTTCTATATCCTGTTATATTGCATGATTCTCAGAATATAACACAGTGTAAATCAACGTTATGCTTTTCCTTCTGCTGATTTATGTTTTCAGCACTGGTCCTGCCCCCCTTTTGTGACTATCTTATTTGACTGAAAAATTCTGAAAGATAAGAAAATATTCCTGAAGGTTTAATTAGGATAGCCAACATATCTTTGGATAAAGAAAATATTGCAGTAGTTTTACATTTCTTAGTGTGCAACCAAAAGAGCCATTGCACTGCTGTAATATTCAAGGAAATGTATGGCATTAGAATAAATAAGCAAAACTTCAAGAAAGTGATTTGATCATTTACTAAGGGGACTGCTGTGAACATTTCAAAAACAATTCAGAAGTGCTTTGGAAGTCAGGAGCAACTTTTTTCCACTGCTTGTTAATGCATTCTATACTTTCAGGCTTCTGCACAATGTGTTAATAATTTAACTCTTTAAAGCAGTAGCATTTTTTTCAGATTTGGAAACCTGAATAACAGAGACCCAGCATTTTATTAATAGAAAGTATGGCTGTGCCTGCATTCATCAAAACTAAAACATTTCTTTCAAAACACTTTTTAAACTATATATAGTGCAACTGGCCAAAAATAGTGATGGGTTCTTAATTGTTAAACCATTTAATTTAATCAATGACATTGGGGTCATTTTCTAAACATATGGCAACAAAAAAAAAACCCTCTGGCACAACTCATATAGCAGTAGCATATGCTGCAAACCAACCGGCTGTTTGCCAGGGTAGGATTCAGGACAAATAATGCCCTAAAGACAGTCCAACAGTAGTGCCCCTCAGCCCTTCCATTGCTTTACCGACAAGATATTAAGACTCAATAAGTGATAAAAAAAATAAAGTTTGAGTGAGGCAGTGAAAGAGTTAAGGGCATGCTAGCTAGGGGAAAAACATATGTGGCAACCCCTTTCCCTTGTTATTTTTCTTAATAGTTAATCCAAGGCTACTCTGTGTATCCTTCACAATGCACAATTTTAAAGAGGCAGAATGAAGGTTAGGGTTTACCCAAATCCTCTCTGTCCAGTGTTTGAATACATGCAGTCTCCTATCCACTATGTCCCATCCAATATTCAAATACATGCATTATTTTCTTTACAATTTTGCATAAAAATGGAGAAAAGATCTTTACAATAATCAAAGAAGATACTTAGAATGAGTACTCCTGTCAATGATCAAGGATCAATTTTATGAAGTTTCTGCCGGATTACACCACTATTTCTAAGCACATTTTATGAATTATTTAGAAGTCTTTGGCTTCTAAATTAAACTGTGCAATAGCTATGAAAACTCCCAATATATATCATTTAAGTGGCACACTATTGAAATGAACTCCACCAATGGAGTTACATAGTATGGAGTATAGGTACAGTGTCTATACTCAATGAAATTGCTATATGTTATAGTAATCAGTTTGTTCTTTTATTGATAGCTTGATATGCAACTGACATATCTATGGATCACACTGAACCAGTATGTTTTTGCATGTGTTTGTATGTGCCACGCACACAAATATTTCCACCCACACAAATATTTCCTGTACCCATTTTCAACCCCTTAGTATATTCAATGACATTCATTGTGGACATATAAGGCTGACCAGGATGTGAATGATCAATAATGATTTTCTTTCTTAGAATCTAGATATGGTAAATCTACAGATATAGATATTTGTTAAATCCATTAACAATACCATAGCAATCTTGTGCATTACAGGCAAATTCATTTAAACTACGCTACTTTTTCTAAGGGGCAACTGCCTTCTGGAACAAGTTCTTCAACTAGTATTGGTTACACCCTTGGTCCATCTCCATGGATTCTGCAAAGTTTATGTTCTGAATTTTTTCCTGGGACCAGTTAACAATGAAGAAATAAAAGTTTTTCTTGTCCTCCAAAATGGTCTTCAAAAACAGAACCATCACGAATGTTGTATAGGTTCTTTAGGCCAACAGACAGTTGAAGCTTGGAGAATAATACTGATTTTAATGGCAAGCAGGAGAAAATCAGGGTAGGTCTAAACCTTTTATAAAAAAAAACTTGTATTTAGGCTGTCTTTTTTATACTGAATGGATAAAGAATTTCAAGATGGTAGTAGTAAGCATCTCTTCCCCTTCCATAGATATAAGATGTTAAATCTTTTTTTTGTATAATCCTTAATTAACTTGTTCTTGTTTCATGAAAAGTATTTGCTCGTGGTATTTAGTCAGTCTTTTTTTCTGTAAAAATAAGTCAAGTGATTTAAGCAGCAGGGAGCTCAGCATTAATGAGTATTCTAGTAAGCAAAAAGCAAAAAGAGGGAAGCAAGATACCATCTCATGGCTTTGTGTCATCAGCCTTGTGCTGCTAGAAATGTTCCACTTATGTTATTTGTTGCAATAAATAAAACAGTTCCCAGAATTCTCTTGGTCTGCTTACCATATATTCATTACTGGAAATGTAATAAACTTGGATACATTTAAGAAATTTAACACACATGCAGTCAGTGGGGATTTAAATATTAAATGCTCACCAAATGAAAGAAAGTATTGGGTGCTCTCATTACAGGCATTACCCTACTTACAAACAGAGTATGTATCAAGAGGCTGTTTATAAATCTATTTTGTTCACAAGTTTAATAAGCATAACAAATATGCACAGTGCAAATCTTGCCTTGCATGGGTAGAAGTCCAGTGGGCTTTGGGTAGTGGCAGGACAGGGCATGGTGGATAAGTCAGGAGAGGGTGGGTTTCTGGTGTTCTGCAATATATATATATATGGTATGCTGGAAGCTGTTCCTTCCCTACCTTCTCCCAACTTTCTTTCCTGCTTTTGTTGTAATGCTGCTGCTTGTGTGGGATGAAAAGTGTGTTGCCTGTCAATATGAACAAAACTGGTAGACTTCACCTGATTTCCGAGTGCAGATAGGTTTGTTCATGTTGGCAAAGTTCACAACTCAAAAATTTGTCAGTAAGGTCTGTAATGGCAAGAAAAGAAAATTGGAAATAAGTCCTAACTATAACTGCAACATGATGTGTACCAAAATATTCATGATTAGAACTGTATTGTGAATATCCAAATTGCCGGTATCTGAAAAAGGAGAACATGATATCAATCAGATATCCTAATCTCCAGAATTGTAAATATCTTTCAGAGATTTTGATTTTGATCTAGGAAAACCAAATGTTTTAAGAAAGAGCAATTAATATCTGACAGTAAGCTTTGACATGGCTAAGGCTGTTTGTCTACTACCTTCTCTGGTAAGATAGTTTATCACTGACTCTTATTAACATGAAATTTAATAACATTGTTTGATATAACTGGGTAATGATATTTCCTTCTTCACCTAACAGCTTCTACTTTTCATCCAAATCTCTGGTAATTGTAATTCTACCCCAATACCTCCAACCCAAATACTAAAGGATTTAAAAGCTGTTCTATTAATGAAGAATATTAACAGTTCAGGATTCCCTAAAAAAAATTTTGTCATACATGAGGCCTTTGAAATATGACCAATCAAACCTGTTTTATATTTACATTCTTATTGCATAAAAGTCTTTACAAAACCTGTGCATCAACCTATGTTGAAAGCAACGTGGTCACAAAATATTCAGGAACCAATTTTGTTAGACACCTGGGAGATAATTTGGGTTAGAAATGTTAAATTTACTCAGGCTCAAAATTTAAGAGAAAATTTTTATATAATGTTTTATAGATGGCATCTGGATCCCAAGAAGTTGTCCAACATGTATCCTAATTTACAGTCTAAATGTTGGAGATGTGGTAGTTTAGAAGCTACCTATATTCACATGTGGTGGACTTGTAGAAATATCAAAGCTTTTTGGATCAAAATTTGGTGGAACATTCAAAAGATTTTTAAGAGAAAGATAAAGTTTTCTCCGCAATTGTTTTGTTTTGGGTATTGTTGTAGATTGTGATGTTAAAGAAACTAACTTGATATTGAACATGATAACAGCAGCACGGTTACTGGTGGGACAATATTGGAAGAAGGATAGTTTGCCCACTATAGAAGAATGGGTGTTTAAAGTTTCGAATCTTGCAGAAATGTCTAAGATTTCTGCTTATTTGAAAGATCATTCACAGGAAAGATATATTTCAGTTTGGAGGAGATGGATAAATTATATTCAGAACAAATATGGGACTAAAAAGTTCCATTTAGCTTATGAGTAGATTTTAGTGGGATATTGTTATTGGTACTTTGTTTGTAGTTATGATAAAGGAAAGTTAAAGCACATTATGAATTTGGTTAATTGTATATTATGCATAATTTTTATTTAGAATATGATTATTGTAACTATAATCCTGTATTTAGCTCTGGGAAGTGGGGGGGGAAGTGGGTGGGTTTGGGGTGGGAGGGATTTGGGGATATATTGTAAAATTTTGTTTTTGTAAAACTCTTTAATAAAAAAAGAAAGCAAAGTTTAGGATTGATGCTATGAAAAAAAATATGAACATACATTGCCATACATTTTTACTTTTTACAGAGCTACTGTTCTCATTAGATTACTACCTCAGACAGTGAGCATTTGTAAACATAACAATTATGAAAAAGTTAATTGCAACATTTGCCACTTTCATAGCATCTCTCTCTGTTATGTGTTCAGTATTATAGTTAATATAAACTGTTCTAGGTCCGACTCATTTTTTTCTCTCTCCACCCCCTTGGCAGAGCAAAGAGAAGCCTAAACAAGCTATCCCTTCTTGATGTGCTTTTCTCTGCTGTACAATACTTCATAAATGTGCTAATGCAAGTTAACAAGCTCAGTTCTATTGCCTTAATTAGTTGATTAGAATCTTCCACTGGCTTACAGCTGCTACCTAAAATTGACAAGACTCTAATCAGTTTCACACTAAGTGGCTTCTAGCTTACAGCTGGGAGAACTGTACACCAATAGTCAGCACTAGTGTGCTTCCTTTGAAGCATTCTCTTCATTGTGTACCTGCTTACTGTCTTGCTCTCCAATGAATACAAATATAAACATTAGTCAAATTCCAGAAATCACCACCACTTGGGGGAGGGCTTATCTGGCTATTTGGGATTGTATCCTTTTCATGCTGTAAATCACCTGTGTCAAACTCAATTGTGTCATGTGAGATATCATGTTGTATCACAATGTTTTTTGCCTTTACGGAGCCAGGGTAGGTATGGCCTGCATGTGACGCATCCAGCCCATGGGCCACCAGTTTGACACCCTACTGTAAAGCAAAGGAAAGCTGAAGTAATAAACAGACTCATGGTCTTTTTAGTAATTGCTTTGTTAATCACTGAATTTCTGGAACCAGCTGCTGTTGCTAAACAAGGACTACTTGTCTTGCTAAATCACAGTGACTGAATGTGAATAGTAAATAGTAAAAGGACTGTGCCTTATATTTAGCCCCAGATCTGTGCTTAACTAAAGAAGACATCAAGGGTTTTTTTTGAGAATTATCATTGTGCATGGAGGAGTAATATAGTATATACATATTATTCTATATCTACTGAAAATCACTTGAAATGTATTCTATATGTGTCCAGCATACTCTCTTCCCCAAGAATTTAGCCACTGTTATTTATGAAGGATGAGTATAGCTAAGTGGCATTATCTGATAAAGTCTTCAAAAGTGAAATCATTCCAAAATTAACTCTTATAAGGTGTGACTTACTCCTTGTGCACCTTCTCAGCTCCTTCTACCTTTATTCCTAATTTCTCTGAGTTCACAATCAATTCACAGCCCTATTAATGAAACAATGGAGTAAAATACATGGGTCCCTACAGAAGTCACCTTTCTTGACTTCTCCAGTGAACAAACTCCAGTGAACAAACAGACACAGGAGCTGAATAGTCAAATTGAAATTAAATGTCAAACTGTTTTACTGTTTTAATTAATTTAATTCCCATCTTTACTATGGGACCAAGTTTAGCACTTTCTCGTTTGCTGTCTAATAAGTAAAATTGAAGGTAACACTGCAATATATGCTTCTCATTTCTGTTGTCAGTCAGCAACATTTTCTTCAAGCTTAAAATTCATAAAATGGTCAAATTACCATCACGTTCTACATCTAGACCTTCTAATAAATGACAGTATGCTATGATTTTTGTCTCTAATTTCCATTCTCATAGTTGTCTTCTGATTACACTGGGAATATCACTGTCTGGAAAAATAATTCATCATATGAAGATGTGGCTCTACAATTGAATGTGGATAATGCTAATATTTGAGTATTGTATCTCCTGATGATGAAATGAACATATCTTCTTAACTTTTTCAGGACTACTTTAGAGGGATGAAATCCAAAAAACTTTCATGAATAGGATAATACATTTGGGTAATACATTTCAAGGGAAGGGGCCAATTTTTTTCCATTTTCTTTTCCTTTCTGTAACTTAAAGATTGATGTCAAAAGATAAGTTTATTGTTTCCATGTGACATTGTCTCCAGCAGTGCTGCTAGTTGCTGTATAGAAAGGAAGTATTTAAAAAGGTAAAGATTGGAGCAAAAAATAGAATAAAATAACTTGGTATTTTGGAACTTAGAATTTAGTCATCATGTTCTGGCAAATATTTTGAAATCTAGAATTCTACTCTCTAGCTGCCAGCCTCAAATACTATTAAGAGAAGTTAGAGCAATACTAAGCTTGCTTGGAGCTAAGCATAATTTTTTAAACTAGTCTATTTTGAACTGGTACAGTAAACTATGATGGTAAAGGTTTATTCTCCCACCTTGTGGGTTGGTTTCTGAACATTTTGTTACCAGGCTAGGTAACATCTTTAGCAGAGTTTAGAGGATGCCAATGTCAATGTTTTTCTGTCTATAAGGGCTTCAGGTGTGGGTGTGTCAAGTAAGGTTTTGTGATGTGCCAGTGAGAGGCTTGTGATGACTCACACCTGACCCATCACAAGACCCTCACTTAACACACCCACACCTGAAGCCCTTATAAACAGAACACTGACATCCTCTAAACTCTGCTAAAGATGTTATCTAGCCTGGTAACAAAATGTTCAGAAACCAACCCACAAGCTCAGAGAATGAACCTTCATCCTCATTTTACACCTGAGCTACTGATATTTGCTACTATTCTTTTTAAGAAAATGGCTTTAAAGCAATCTGGCAAAATGGTTGAAGTAGGATTTCTAGACCTCCGGCAAAAAGGAGGACATGTCCTGCTTTTGATCTTCATATCCTCCTTGAACTGCTTGAGCTGATTCTTGAAATTGACCAGACCTAAATCAGTTACTTATTGAAGGCTTTTGATCTCTTAGCCAGCTCTAGCTGAACCTAAAGCTCAAATATTTAGTGTTGTGTATGTAAATAGTTAGCAATAAGCCATAGAAGATATTGCAAACACTGTGCAGCTTTGCAAGGTTTAAAGCGGGAAAATAAGGTGCAATCATTGGACGCCACAACCAAGGAGCGGGAAAACAGACAGTTTGTATTGGTTACAGTTCAAACGCTTTCTCTATAAAAGGGTTGCAACATTTGACATTTGACAGTTGACTTTGTGTATTCAATAAACTCGTTCAGTGTTAACCACTCTGAGTCCTCGTCAATTCGAACCAAACATTTAGACTTAGACATAAATATAATAATAATAAACCTTTATTGTCAAAGGACAACATGTGTACATTGAGATTAGCTGAGCCTCCCCCCATGCTCTCTCCCCCCAACACACAGTGACAACAAACCCTCCATCCCACCACACTATGTGAACCAACTACACCACACACTGGGCTCCCAAGTCAATTCTGCATAAGATTATGTCCTATTTAAAAGCCTAACAGCCCACGGATAAAAGGAGATTTTATCCTTTCATAGGAGAAGAGAAGATTTATTGTGGGGAAAAAAACTGAAGTTCAGAAAGATTGAAGGTAACAAGAAAAAGGGCTGACAGGACATGAGATGGTTATATAGTGTTATTGATTCAGTGGGCATGAATTTGGCAGACTCTGGAAATCAGTGGAAGACAGCGGGGCTGGTGTGCTGTGATCCACAGGGTTGCAGGAGTTGGACATGACTTGGTGACTGAGCAAAACAACAACCAGATCTAGCACATTCTTGCTATTGAAAACCAGTCTTTCTGTGGTTGGAAGCAGGTAATTTCATATATAGGTAGGACTAAGTATATTTCTTTTTATTCTAGTAATTTTTGTCCCAGATGCCAAGAAGGTTAGTGTGGCCTCCTTTTCTCCCCATTTGTCCTCTTTCCAATTGCCTATGTTCTCCTTTGCCTATTTAGATATCTGGGAAACCTAAAGTAGGGCTCTTTCTACTTATATAAGAGATTAGAAGACTCTTATATGGCTTAGAGCAAATCTTTCAGTTTTACCCATTTTGGAAAGGTGATAGTTAAAAAAAACCCACAAGATGACAGTCATGACTTCACAAATCCCCACCACTTTCTTTTCTCTCAGGCATGTAAAAAAGAGGGTGGGACATTGATCAAGACAGACATAACTGTCATCTTGTTGTTGTTTTTCACATCCATCCTTTCCTTCCTGACAACCTGGAAATCATTGTCAGGTTTTTTTAATGGATTTTTTAATATTTTAAATCACTATTTTTTTTTCCTAAGAACTCTGATGCATAAAAATAATGGTACATGCTATCTAAGGCCTTGCTTTTAATGCCAAAATATATGATTTAATTACAAATAATGTATAAATATTTTATTGCAGCTAAAATTAAACTCACATATTTTATTTCCTATATTCTATTGCATATTGAATCTGCAATGCAGCTTGAAGTAGTTTTGAGTGACGTTCCCATTTTGTCTTATTTTTCAAATGAGTATTTCCATTTTAGCATTTAGTCTGCTTCTCTTTTGCAGAAGACAATAACTCAGTTTTCTATTTTCATCCAACAAAATAGAAGAAAAAAGGGAGCTTGGAATGACAATATAAAACAGAACATGTCAGGATATTGAATATGAATGTTATCCCCAATGAAATTTCTGTTATAACAGGTCAAACAATGATTTAAAAGATGTTACATTTGGAAAGTTGCTATAAATGATTTTCTCAACAAAATTCACAGTATATAAACTTGCAAGTCCATGTTAGTTAAATAGGCAGTTAACTGTGGAATAAAATAAAGTGTAGGCTGGAAAAAGAATTGTATAATTTGTTTTTATATTTTGTTCATGCCTGCCAAAAAATATGCAAGGCAATGCATGGGGAAAAAATCAATAAGATTTAAAATAAAGCATTGGAAATTGTCTCCCACTCAAATAATTCTGTGACACTTGGCAAATCTGGTGTAAGTTTGAAAGTCATATCTTTAATAATAAATAACAGTTTTTAATATATTCTCAGATAAATCAATTTATTTGGTGTTGATGTACTATGACAGCTCCTTAACAGGTTCTGCCTGATATTATATTGATTTGGTTTTAATTCAAGGGAAAAAATGCCCATGGTAACATAAGTTATGTAAAACAGCCTAGAAAACAAGAATGAAAACTGATGAAAAACTGAATCTTTTCACTTCCATCTTCATCTGACTTATTTACCAATGTCAACATCAAGCAATGTTATGGTCCCACAGCATGCTCAGTTAGTTCAGTGTATCTCCATGTGAATCAATGTGCAAATATGGAATGGTAATGACCCAATTAACATATACCAAGGTCATTAAATTAATCCTATAGTGTATCTAGTTTTTAATTATGGCACATCTAGTTGCTTTCTACTCCTAGAAATTGATAGATTTTCTCCAAAACAATCTATTCTTAGCCTGTTCTTTCAAGTATCCCAATGGTGGACCGATCACCACATTAACTAAGTCATCTTTGTATCATCTTCTTTTTATTTCTACCTTTCTCAGCATTAGAGACTTTTCTAGAGATCCTGTATAATGTGTCTGAAGTAGGTTAATTGATGTGAATGAAAGTAAATATACATGTCCCAGAATAATGTTGCAGAAATTCAATGTGAGTTAGTCATAAGACCAAAGGTTTATTATTCCAAGCTTTCAGGCCTGTATTGGAGCCCATCATTTGGAAATTTCTCTCTCTCCAGAATATGTGCATTGAATTGTTTCCCATATTGTATTTATACAGTTCATGGTTATATGTAGTTTTTAACTGTTGATTAAGACGTTAATAGCTATTAAATTGTTAATTGTTATTACTTTGTGCCACTGTGTCCTCTGCTCCTAAATACTTGATTGTCTGGTGGTAAATCAGCACCCCTATTGATTGACAAAGGGCATGTTTCATTTCAATCATTTCTCTGGCTATATTTGTCCCTGCTCAGCCAACAATCATTGTAGCAACAAGACTGAATACCTGTCCTTGTTCATTGCAATGTGAGGCTACCAATGAGTTTGGCAGTTTGAGCCTGATCATTTGTTTCTCAAGTGAGAATTCTGGGTTGATTTGTTCAATGATTCATTGGTTTGTTTCTTGGCTGTCCATGGTATTTTCAGGAATCTTCTTCAATAACACTTCTTTAAAGTCCAATTTCCATCTCTGGGGAATACCATGGCTAGCATGAGCCTGATCTTTGTAGGCATACCTGCATTGTGGTTTTGAATATTTTTATTTTTATTTTTTTTATTTTAATTCCATTTATATCCTGCCCTTCTCCGAAGACTCAGGGTGGTTTAAAAGCTTAGCAGTAGCCTTCATTCTATGTATATGCCTGCTTATTAGGGCTTTCACACACACCCCAAGCGGCATTATTACAAAGTCAGCTTAATTGCCCCCAACAATCTGGGTCCTGAATATCTTTTACAAGGCTGTGCTGGCTGTCATACCAAGTCCTAGCCAGTGGTGTATTTCCTGACTGCTTGTTCCTTTGTTGTTGATGGGGTTAAACTAATCCAGTCCTATAAATTGTATATATCTATGACAATTGAGAAAGGATTTAGTATTATAATAAGTCTTCTTCTTTTTCTGGTCCAAGGGCTCATGGGATACCAGATCCTTCCTGGAAATCTACCTCAATAATACCTTGTAAATTCAGTCAGTGTGACTGTGTTTTGCAGAAATGTTAATAAAGACATTTGGTCAGTTTTTGGTCAGTTTTTGACTGTATGTGGTAGGATCAAGGACCATGAGTGATGTGAAGTCACCCTGTTACATGTTTGTGTACTCCTACAGGCAGCAGTCAAAGTTTGTAGAGCAATATAAAGAAATTTCCTGCAGAGTAATGAATGCCATGTTGTTGTGTCATGGCATGGCATGGCATGTTGTGTCACATGCTTTTCATTTATAGATGTTACTGTGGAAAGAAAAAAGAGAATGACAGCTTTTTCTAGTTTTCATTTCAACTATATTATAGTTTTTAATACAGCAGTTTTGATTCACCATTATTTCTAACTAATTGAGCCATTAGTTTTATAGATATAAAGAGCACTTTAACAACTTATGATTAGGAGTGAGAGCAAAGTTCCCTTCACATTTTAATGTAAAGTTATCCATTTCACATATTCAGTCTTATTTGTGAAGTAGGTGGCAGTTTTTTGAAATCCACACATTTCCACATTTGCAATAGTTTTCTTAACTCAAAATGCACTGAGAAATGATACATTGGGAACACAGAATATGTGCTATATTAGGAAGAAAAAACTTTAAAATGTATATATAACAAAAATTAAAATGTTTTGTATAAATACAAATGTACTCTGTCTCTTTATGTGTTTTCCTCTCCCCCCCCACACACACAACAAAAAGACACAGTGATTTGGAAATGGAATAGAACAAAGGTGTAAGGTTGGAAAAATGGCAAAGGAAAAAGAGGTTTCATCAATAGCCATGTAAGGCTTCATAGGTGACAACCAGAAGCTTGAATTGCACCTGGCTGTCTATTGAGACTCACTGCAGCTGCACAGAGGAATGGTTTGATATGGATGTTCTGAAGAGCACTTAAAACTCCCAGAACCTCTTATTTTGGACCAACTGCAGCTTCTCAGTGGTCTTCAAATTTCATAAAGAGTACATGATAGGAATATGTTTCGAAGATAACTAAGGGATAAGTGACCATGATTAGTGCCTCCTGATTTAGCAAAGGGCACAACTGCATACACAATGAATCTATCAAAGGTTCTTCTGACCATGGCTGTCACCTGCTCCTTGAACAGAAGCTACAGTCCAGGAGGACTCCCAAGTTATAAGTTGTTCTTTTGGGGGCAGTTTTGGGGGCCCTTTGCTAGACACAAAAGAATTGAGCAAGAATCTGTCCTTCTCCATCAAGACTTTGACAGCTTCCAGATACTGAAATAGAGGTTCAGTAATATCCCTTGCTTGGTCTCTGGTAGAGTTATATATCTGATGATGATACTTAATCCTGTCCCTGCTGATGTTCTAATCTACTCATTTCATGTAGATGTTAAAAAAGAATCAAGAGAGATTTAAGCCCTGAGGAATGGAGAATGGAGTATTGAGACAGATCTTTTCCTCTTTATTGCCATCAACTATAATTGTTGTTGTTGTTAGTTGCGAAGTCGTGTCCGACCCATCGCGACCCTATGGACAATGTTCCTCCAGGCCTTCCTGTCCTCTACCATCTTCTGGAGTCCATCTAAGCTCACGCCTACTGCTTCAATGACTCCATCCAGCCACCTCATTCTCTGTCGTCCCCTTCTTCTATTACCCTCGATCTTTCCCAGCATTAGGCTCTTCTCCAGTGAGTCCTTCCTTCTCATTAGGTGGCCAAAGTATTTGAGTTTTAGCTTCAGGATCTGGCCTTCTAAAGAGCAGTCAGGGTTGATCTCCTCTAGGACTGACCGGTTTGATCACCTTGCAGTCCAAGGAACTCGCAGGAGTCTTCTCCAGCACCATAGTTCAAAGGCTTCAATTCTTTGGTGCTCAGCCTTTCTTATGGTCCAGCTTTCACAGCCATACATTGCAACTGGGAAGACCATAGCCTTGACTATACACACTTTTGTTGACAGGGTGATGTCTCTGCTTTTTAGTGTGCTGTCTAGATTTGTCATGGCTTTCCTCCTGAGGAGCAAGCATCTTTTAATTTCTTGGCTACAGTCCCCATCTGCAGTGATCTTGGAGCCCAGGAAAATAAAATCTGTCACTACCTCCATTTCTTCCCCATCTATTTGCCAGGAATTGAGAGGGCCAGATGCCATGATCTTGGTTTTCTTAATGTTTAGTTTCAACCCAAGTTTTGCACTCTCCTTCTTCACCCGCAACAAGAGGCTCTTTAGTTCTTCTTCACTTTCTGCCATTAGAGTGGTATCATCTGCATATCTTAGGTTGTTGATGTTTCTTCCGGCAATCTTAATTCCAACTTTTGATTCATCTAGCCCTGCCTTTCTCATGATGTGCTCTGCATATAAGTTAAATAGGCAAGGCAACAGTATACAGCCTTGCCGGACTCCTTTCCCAATTTTGAACCAATCAGTGGTTCCGTGTCCAGTTCTCACTGTTCAACTATAATTAGTCCTGGAAAAAAAATGAAGGGAAGGAGGGAGAGAGGTAGGGATGGAGAGATGGAGGGAGGGAGGAAGGAAGGAAGGAAGGAAGGAAGGAAGGAAGGAAGGAAGGAGAAAGCACAGCAATCTTGTATTCACCCCTTCAAAAACAGTCCCGAAGCATACCACAAACTGAAATATGCAAGTACTTCATTTTATTTATTTTTTTGTTCACTTAATGCAACAAATATAACTTCATGGACACATTTTTGTATATGGGGTTTGAGCCAAATGCTACTTTTCCATATCAGAGTAAGAGCATAGTCCAAATAGAATCAAAAAAGTATAAAGAAAAAAAATAGAAACAAAATGTATTTGACAGTCCTTGTTTTGAAATATGATAGGTTAATCTCATTCAATGAATTCTTTTTCTTCCCCTTTGTTAATATTTCTCTCTGAATCATTGTTTTGAGATATTTTTACATTCGATAGTATAATTATCATAATTATAGTTAATATACAATTATTGATTAAATTAGGGAATTTTCTGTATTTATGCATCATTTTAGAAAAAAAACACTGCTTCTATTTAAATGGTAAACATTTACAATTTACACCAGTTTCACCTGATGTCCATTTAACTACTTATTCACCTACTGTTCATATGCCAAAGTTCTACCAAATATTTTATATTACAATGTTGTAAAAGCTGTGACATGGTAGGCATGTAGGTAAGTAGATATGGTATGTGGCTAACTAGGTTTGGAGAGAGAGGGAGGGAGAGAAGAAGGAAGGGAGGGAGGGAGGGAAGGAAAGAAAAGGAAAGTGAGCAGGTGGCCAGGCAGGAAATAAATATTAACATTTAACTTTCCATGCCCTGATCTTCTGCATCTATATACTCAGTGCTTTTTTTGTAAAAGAAAAAGGTGCCGGAACTCACACATGTCATACAACCCGCCTTGCCTACCCTACAAGGTTCCATCCAAAAAAGGTGCCGGAACTCCGTTCTGAGCGTTCTATGAGAAAAAAAAGCCCTGTATATACTAATTATTATTAATAGCAATAAATGTAGTGATAATTAGCAAAAGGCTCTATATTTTTACCTCCTTATCTAAAATTATTTTTTAATAATTTCAGGTAATATGCTTTCTGTTTTAGAGTGATATTTTCAGCACGGCTATTGACCAGTTGTTCCCTTCCTTCCTTCCTTTTCTTTTCTTTTCTTTTCTTTTCTTTTCTTTTCTTTTCTTTTCTTTTCTTTTCTTTTCTTTTCTTTTCTTCTTCTGTACAATTAAAGTAGTTCCCTCTAGGGCAGTTTCCCATAATGAAGAAGTGGTAATGATAGACAGAAAGCAGAAATGGAGGCTTTCCCATTACCAGTTGTTTCATAATTATGACATTATTTTTCTTTCATGTCAACATCAGCCAAGAATATTTGTTTCAAAAGTGTAAGATAAAATTTAGCATTTCTGTCCCCACACAGTATATAAAGCTATCTGCAATCCAACCAAAAAGAAGTAATCCTATTACTGATTCTAAAAAGCTTTGGTTATTACTTTCCACTGTCCCAGGTTTTATGTTACAGTACAATAATTATTCAAATATTCAGCTGGTTTACCTCAACTTTTGAAGCATAGATTTTCAGAAACATTCCACTCTAAGTACCTGGAGTCAATGAATTGAGGAAAGGCATAGGATTTCTGCTGCATTTTCCCATCTTACATGACATGATAGCAGTGTTCCAATATCTCAGGGGCTGCCACAAAGAGGAGGGAGTCAAGCTATTCTCCAAAGCACCTGAAAGCAGGACAAGAAGCAACGGATGGAAACTGGTCAAGGAGAGAAGCAACCTAGAACTAAGGAGAAACTTCCTGACAGTTAGAACAATTAACCAGTGGAACAACCTGCCTCCAGAGGTGGTGAATGCTCCAACACTGGAGGTTTTTAAGAAGAGACTGGACAGCCATTTGCCTGAAATGGTATAAGGTTTCCTGCCTGAGCAGGGGCTTGGACTAAGATGACCTCCAAGGTCCCTTCCAACTTATTGTTGTTGTTGTTACTATTATTATTATTATTATTATTATTATTATTATTATTATTATTATTATTATTATTATTAGGCTACAAATGTCAGCTTTCCACGTAGAAGTATATAATACATTCCTGTGTTGCATTTTACATTTGATAGCTCATGGTAGATTACTTTTAACAAGATAGTTGTAACTTCCTCTTCTAGCAAGGCACGCTTGCTTTTAAAAAGAAGAGAAGAAGAAATGTAAGAAGTGTAATAATTTTTTATGTGGATCAACAAATATTCCACTATAAGCTGCTCATGATGTGAGCTAAACATAGAAGTTTACATTATTCTGATATGGCTGCTTACATAGAGCAGCCATTGATTCGACCGCTGTAATACAAAATATCTCTGCAAGGAAAGCATGTTGTTGTCTTTGTACACAAAATCTCTTATGAAGATAACGTAATATACTGTCTAGGGACTGATGACATGATTTTGAAACTAATGGTGTGATTTTAATTGGCTGTAATTCAAACGTAGAACACATATTTGCTGTGGGATAATTATACAAGTAGGGACCAGTATTATCTGAATAACCCTTGGACTTTTTTTTTAAGGAAACTAGAAATGGTCAGTTCTACTAAGACTGGGCTGTGCAATATTTTCTTCACAAATGCAAATAGCATTTATAAGCATTTCTCTGGAAGACAGATAAACTAAACATTTTAATGAACACATTTTTATAATGATAATCCCAACTGGCTTTTCAAAAATACACTGGGCATTATCTTAAATAATATAATTTTTACATCATGACTAACCGCTTAATCTTTCTTGAAGAATGTTTAATTTGAACAAATATAATTCTCACCGCAAACTGATCAAAGGCCAAATGCAACTAGCTACATATGTTTATATCCCTTTTATTATTTCTTTCATTTAAAAGGGCAGCTTCCTTGTATCAGTTTAAACTATTGATCTTCCCAATTCAATATTGCCTATACTGTTAACCAATACCTCTCCAAGATTTTAAATAATTATACCCTGCTTCTGTCCTTTCTTTTTCCTGTTTCTCATATTTTTAATTTAGCCATGTAAAACATTAAATTGCCAAATCTTCAGACTAGGCACCATCTGTTTTCCTGCTTAAAATTATTTGAAGTAAATGATATACCTTGTCACTGAATGAAGCAAATTTTGTGAATGAAGTAATTCTAAACCAAAAAAATGATAATAATGACAATTACAATTTATACCAGTGTTTCTGAAACTTAGCAAGTTTAAGTTATGTGGATTTCACGACTTGGCTACTTAGAACTACTGGGAGGCATGCTAAAACAGAAACACAAACTTGTCTGTCACATTACAGGCCATCCCATTATCAATCCAATGTTATTTATTATTTGACTCCTCTTTGTTCTCCCTGCATCTAATTTCAAATGTGTTTAACAGACTTTTGTCAAATAGGGTTCATTGGGAGCCCTCATCCAGACAATCTCAGTTTAACCCAAGCTAAGTTTCAGCTAAACATAGGGAATAGCAGCTTAATCTATCCGAGAACATCAGCCAATTCACAGTCATCCTTCTTGCTTATAGAAGTGCCTTTTGCATTTACAGGTTTTTCACTCTATAATCTTAACAGATATTGCTGGAAAGATATTACTGGAGTGCTACATGACACATGCATGCCAATTTACTTAAAATAACTGTATAGAAAAATGGTTTGACCAGCAGCACTATATGGCATTAGCTAGAAATCAGTTACCCTTAGACATTGGGTATATATGCCTTCATGTGAAACAACAGTGAGACAAATGGGAGTTGATTTTTAAAACTGTGTGGAAGAAATTAAGTATTTAAGATTGTACTGCAATCTTGTTATTGGAACTTTTCAACTCAAGTATTCACTTTGAAGGGAGGGGTTTCAGGCTGTAGAGATGGTAAAACCATGCCAGGTTATTGCTATTCTATTATTCTGATTCTCTCATCCTTAAAGCCAGTCTTGACTCCTGATGACTACTTGGATGAGTCCATGCAGTTTTCTTGGCAAGGATTTTCAGAAGTAATTTTCAGAAGTGGTTTTCCATTGCCTCCTCCCTTGGGTTGACAGAGGTAACTGCTTCAAGCTCCCCCAGCTGGCGTTGTGCCTAAAGTGGGAGGTAACTCATGGTTTTCTGGTTTCTAGCCTGATACCTTAAATAGACCAAACTGGCTCTCTGTATTATTCTACAAAAAATATTTAAGTCTATGATCAACTAATATAATTTTAAAAATAATATCCCCATCTCTCCACTCATTTTGTAATAGGCTATTGTTTTAATCTTTCAAAAACTAAATGCATAGTTATATCTTAAAACCTCACAATATACAATATGTTTATTAAAGGTTTCTTTAAGAAGCTGAATAGCTAATCCATAGTTTACATAAGTCATGTTACTAACAAAATAAAACATTTAAACAATGTTACATATTGATTTTTATATATATAATATATAATATAATTTTATATTATATATGCAATATATATATAATATATAAAATATATAATTTTATTTCAATGTCCATATAAAACAAGGCTCAGAACTTGTATTTATAAACAAAGCATTTAATCTGATGTAGACCTAGATTATTGGCATCAATTCATATTCAATAATATAAATATATCCATACAGCTCAAGGAAAACCCATGAATTGTAGAATTATTTGGAAAAGAACAAGTCACCTTAAGAGAAAGGGACAAAGATGTCCTTAATTGATTGGTTGACACATCTCAGCAACTTCACATATTTACTCCTTAGCATATAAACAATATATTTAGAGGGACAAATGAATGATGGACATATTTAATACACCAGTTTCTTGCTTCTATTGCTTCACCAAAAATGTATTTCTTCTCTCAAACAATAGATGTGACTGTTCATCAACTGTATGTCATTGGAGACCAATATCTGTTAAGATGTGATTCCTTCCTTTATTTCAGCTTTCACTGTTATGCTGCTTCTGTCATTGTGTCTATTTACTATAAACTTTTTAGAGGACATAAATATTATAAGCAAACATTTTAAAAAGAAAATAAATCTAAGGAGCCTTAATTTTTTCATTGTTCCTTCAAAACTAAATGTGATTTGGCTACCACATATACCTCTAAGATCATCAATATGAACTCAATGATTGAGTTCTTTTTTTAAAAAAAGTTGACTTTTTGAAAAAATTACAAACCCATTGGAAGTACCGGTAGACTTTATTGGTCATATATTGTTTCTGTTTCTTGGTTAACTGGATTTTTATTAGTGGGAGCATCCTTTAAGTTTTATGTAGTACATAAATGCACCTATATTCACCAAGTCATTGCTCTTTGTATGAAATATAGTTCTACTACATATGCAGTAATACTACTTTTGAGGTGCATCTCTCTTACAGTGAAAATATCCGTGAAATTCTTTAGATAAGTTATATTATTGGAGTTTTAACATAAGTGTTCTTAACAAACAATGTGCAAATCTTTACTGATCAGAATAACATAACAGAATAATAGAATTACAGAGTTGAAAGGGACCTTGGAGGTCTCCTAGTCCAACCCCAACAAGTCATATTTATTTTGTTGTTGTTGTCATACAGTTTGCTACATAGTTCTGATTGCATTGATATTTTTGACTATCAAATCCTTTCGAAGGATCAAAGATAGTTAAATATGTGATTATAGTACTGTATATGTGCTATTCCAGGTAATCTGATTTTTTAATAAATGATCAGTTAATATCCTGATGTATTATGTCCAATAATTTACTGTAGACATTTTAATGTATCACTGAGCATATCCATGTTGTTGTTATTATTATTAGCAATAATAATATTAATGTGGCAAACTTGTTATTCTAAACAGACTTCCATTAACCCTGTGTCTGTAATCTGGATGCAGACACCAGGAAGCAAATGTATAATCTTTCTTCCACAAACGTACACTGGTTAGGCAGAATAGAATAGAATAGAATAGAATAGAATAGAATAGAATAGAATAGAATAGAATAGAATAGAATAGAATAGAATAGAATAGAATAGAATAGAATAGAATAGAATAGAATAGAATAGAATAGAATAGAATAGAATAGAATAAAATAACAGAGTTGGAAGGGACCTTGGAGGTCTTCTAGTCCAATCCTCTGCTTAGGCAGGAAACCTTATACTATTTCAGACAAATGGTAGTCCAATCACTTCTTAAAAACTTCCAAAGTTGGAGCATTCACAACTTCTGGAGGTAGTGAATTAATTGTTTGATTAATTAATTAATTGATTAATTGTTCTAACTGCCATGAAATTTCTCCTTAGTTCTATGTTTATTCTCTCCTTGACTGAAAATGGTAAGAGAACATCTGCCTGACCTTGATGAATATAAATCACTGGGACCTGACAGATTACATCCCAGAGTTCTGAAGGAGCTGGCAAATGTTATCTCAGAACCATTGTATCATATTTTTTAAAAAAATCTTGGAGCGCTGGGGAACTACCAGAGGATTGAAAAAGAGTTGATGTGTTCCCATCTTCAAAAAAGGAAAGAAAAGAAAAAAGACCCAGGAAACTACAGACCAACCAGTCTAACATCAACCCCTGGGAAAATATTGGAAAAAAATAATCAGAAAACAGATCTGTGAACATCTAGAAACAAAGTTATAACTAGAAGCCAGCACAGGGTTATTAAAAACAGATCAGGCCAAACCAATCTTATTTCATTCTTTGACAAAGTAATTAAAGTAGTGGACTAGTGAAATTCGGTGTATATTTAGACTTCAGTAAGGCATTTTACAACAGAGATCTCAACCTATTTCTTGGTAAGCTAGATAGATAGCATCATGACTAGATGGATTTGTAACTGGCTGACAAACTGTACTCAATGAGTAGTCCTTATAGTACTATGTTTACATGGAGGGAAGTACTGGGGTGCCACAGAATTTAGTCTTAGAGCCAATAGTCTTCTATATCTTCATAAATTACTTAGATGAGGGAAGGGAACTCATCAAATTTGCAGATGACACTAAGTTGGCAGGAATAGCCAACACCCCAGAAACAAGCTCAGGATCCAAAAAGATCTTGACAGGCTTGAACAATGGGCCTTATCCAACAAAATGAAATTTAATGTGGAAAAAAAGTAAGATTTTACACCTGGGCCGGAAAAACCAAAGATACAAGTATAGATTAGGTGAAATCTGGCTCAAAAACAGTAACTGTGAGAGGAATCTTGCAATCCTAGTGGACAATCAGTTAAACATGAGTCAGCAGCAGCCAAAAAAGCTAATACAATCCTTGATAATATAAACAGAGGCATAACCTCAAAATCACGTGAAGTATTAGTACCGCTTTATAAAGACCTAGTAAGGCCACACCTGGAATACCTGCATCCAGTTTTGGTCACCACATTATAAAAAAGATGTTGAGACTGAAAAAGTACAAAGAAGGGCAACTAAGATGATTAAAGAACTGGAGACTAAAACATATGAAGAATGATTTGGGTTTGGCTGGAAAAGAAGGACTAGCGGGGACTTGATAGCAGTATTTCAGTATTTGAGAGGCTGCCACAATTTATTTTCCAAAGCGCTAGAGGGCAGTACAAGAAACAAGGAGGGAAGCAACCTAGAATTAAGGAGAAACTTCCTAACAGTGAGGACAATTAACTAGTGGAATAGCTTTCCTTCAGACGTTGTGGGTGCTTTATTACTGGAGGTTTTTAAGAACAATCCTGGACAGTCAGTTGTCTGAAATCATATAGGATCTCCTGTTTGAGCAGGAGGCTCTCCCTCTCCTTCTCTCCCTCTCAATACTGATAGATTTTGTTGGGTCACCTCAATCCAATTTGCTCCATTTTTCTCTGAAAGTGATTTTCTGCTTATCTTCATTGAAAACACATTTGGCTTTCTTTTGGTTCATGGAGAAGTCACTATAGATCTTTAGTTAGAATAATAATTCCAGCATGTAAAAATATATGCAATAGTGTCTCACTAGCGGAGCTTTCTAAGAAGCTTACAAAGCTGTTATTTGTGAAGGATAAGGGTAAATCAGAATTCAGAAATATATGTATATATGCAGGGCTTTTTTTGTCATAAAAAGCTCAGAATGGAGTTCCGGCACCTTTTTTGGATGCAACCTTGTAGGGTAGGCAAGGCAGGTTGTATGACATGTGTGAATTCCGGCACCTTTTTCTTTTACAAAAAAAGCACTGTATATATGTGCCATCCACAATGCTTTTGTGTTATTTCTGTACTCAGGACATGGATTGCTTATTAATGTTGCATCCCTTAAGAGACCTGGAAGGAAGAGAGTAATCTTTTTCATTTAGAGGAATGGCCAAAATTGTGGAAACCTTTTGGGAAAAGTGTACTGTAGAAATGCCACCTTTGATTAAGTTTCCACCAATTTTTCTTCTAATTTCTTTATAACTGTAGCTTTGTTCACTTAATAATACTATTTTACATTGCTTTCTGGGCAACCAGTCAACTCTTTGCACCATTACTTTAATTTTATTATGTTTTACAAGCTCACTAAATGAAAGAACACAAAAAACCCTAACCAACTTAATAGTGATCACATAACACACTGCCAAATGTCCTCCTCTCAGCTTCAATACATGACATCAATAACTGAATCATACTGTGATATGATTGGCTCATTGCCAAAACAAGATGACACCTGATTGGCTCTTTAAACACTCAAGCTCATTGGCTATAATCAGATGAAGGAAAGCTACCCGATATCAACCTAAGCAAGTTGTGCTTCCTTTTTCTGATTATTTGGCTATAACTTTTCATAGAATACAGTACAAATAATTGAACAAACTTTGTTGCACTACATTCTTGATTAAAGTATTTTCCATTGATATATAATTTTATGGTAATACTCCAAAAAAGGTGGTGCTATTAGCCATCAAATCTCAAAAATACACTTTTCCCAAAAGGTTTCCACAATTTTGACCACTACTGTATAGTGATATACTATATACAACATTTATTTTTCATGATGCATAAATGAAAAAGCAATTTTAGTTCTGTTTATCACAGGATATCTGTATCATAGATAGATAGATAGATAGATAGATAGATAGATAGATAGATAGATAGATAGATAGATAATAGATAATAGATAGATAGATAATAGATAGATAGATGATAGATCGATAGATAGATAGATAGATAGATAGATAGATAGATAGATAGATAGATAGATAGATAGATAGATAGATAGTTTTTATTTTGGAAACCAATGTATTTACTTTTACTGGGAACATTGTATTAGTCTTTCTTGAAGAATTAAAGACAGATGTCAAAAATGTTGGGTGTATATATTGTTTTAGAATAAGAATTCATTAGATAAACTGAAAGGAGACCTTCTAATAATCAGAAGAAAAAAAGTATGATTATTGGAATGATTCTGAAATTTTATCCCATTTTATCTCCATGAGTATTAAGGATTTGTTGGGGAGGGGATAATATCAGACAATTTTTGATGTTCTTGACAGTTTCCTTTTTCTTCAACATTGCCATCTACAAACCCCCATTTTATTTTAATTAGGTTGGCTATAAGTGTCCATATGATTTTGCCATTAATGCAATTATACTATATCTAACTTGAGAATGGTGCCTATGTTGATCACTGAAATTATTAACAGCTGCTTGGATTAAGCATTGATAAATAAAACTGATGTCAATAAGAACAAATGAAGGAAACAGCAACAGAGAAGAACAGCAGAGAAGAAAATAGAAGGGCATTAAATGACATTGTACTTTTTGGAAAAAAATTGAATGTACAGGCTGATTTTGAAAGACATATCAATACATGGCTCAGATTTTCTTTACTCTGTATTTTTGAATATATAAATAAATAAACCCTGATACATGTCTGTCTATAGAGGAAGGAAATGTAGGAACTCATAAGTTTACATTGCCCAATATTTCCAAGGTGAAATACTGAATAAATAAAGATGAAATAATTAGGTAAGGAGAAGCCACAGTTCCTGGCATCACATGTAAAGTTGGGAAATGTGATAATATAAAATCCAGCAGAAATATTATCTAAAAGAAGCATTGCAGTAGTATTTTCTGAAGTAAGACAAACAATTTAGTTAACAACAATTTCCTACTAGATTGAAATATTGATGTTATGTAGTTCTAATCTGTGTATCTAATTTAATTTGACATATTGCTGATGTTATCGAAAACCAGTTTAGATACAAATAGTTTTTACTCATTACAGTTATACAATTTGGGAAAGCATGTGCTCAGAGAATTGTATGGGTCTCAACTTTCTCCTGGCTTTTTTCTGAGATCTTAGATTAGTTTGTTCATGTCAGAAGCATCACAGTTAAAAAAGGCATTCTATATGACATAAAATAAAAAAAAAACAATTTTAACCAATGCAACAATAACCAAAAATTAAATGAGCTATAACATATAATTATAACTAAAGATTATAATTAACTTTTCTGGCACCTGAAACAATAAAGCAGGTATAAGAACATCCAAATTTTCATGAGTTTCCAGAAGGTTATGAAGTTACAAAACAATTGTATATGTTTTTCCACTATTTTTCCCCCTAGGTCCAATAAGATTCAGCATTAACTAGTTCACTTAAGTACAGAAGAATCAACTTATTTCCAATCAATGTCTTCTTTGATCAGTTATAAACTTCTTATTTTGCTATTTTTTGTTTTCCATGGGAAAATTCACATTTCTGACTTTCTCTGCCATAATGTGCATCGTAAATACATTTTGATTAATGTTCTAGTCTGAAAAGAACTTCACAACATTCAGGAGCTCCAAAAGCTAGGGGATGGCAAAGATTTTATTTCCCCATTAGTTCAAGAGACAATTGGTGGAATTTGTACATAAATGACAAATAACAAGCTCTGAAATCTCATTAATTTAAATTCTGTGATATCAGCTGGCATAATTCTCTGAAGCAAGGAGAAGCTGGCACCATCCTTCATTCCATGTGGGAAAGCCAGCAGCATTAGCAGCTAAAGCTTAGTTCATTACCAACTGCAGGGGAGGATTATCCAGGATAAATGGAAGGTAACAGGCTAGTTTAGAAGTTCTGGGCAGAGGTGTTTTTTTTTTTCTTGCCCCTACAAAATAAATCCTAAGAACTAAGAAGAAACAACTTAGGAGCTCTCACAGAGGCACTTGGTTTGCATTGCCCAGCAGGAAAATTCAATTCGAGAATATTTACCATTTTATCCAGTATTGAGAATCTTCAGGATAAAAATTCTGAAGTATTCTGAAGTAAATCTGGAGCATTCTGAATCGCACTACTGATATAATTCTTCAGTGTCAATCTACTTTGTTTTATTTTCATGTTCTGGTTATTTCTTAGTGAAGGCTAAGTCTCATAAAGCCATAGCTTATTTCTCCCAAAATAAGACCTGGTCTTATATTAATTTTTGCTCTAAAAGATGCACTAGAATTTATTTTCATGTGGTGTCTTAAACTGGGGAAAATATGGTACTAAATGCATCCGTCGGGCTGACGATCTTAACCTGGCCTTATTTTGGGGGTAGGGTTTCTATACGAGCATCCTGAAAAACCATGCTAGCTCTTATTTTCTGGTTAGATCTTATTTTGTGGAAAATATGGTAAATACTATTTGTAAAATAATATAAGAGGATAAACAGTTTTCTTAAGCATTTCTATCATACAGTAGCCTGGGTCAAAACTTACTCCTCTGACATGAACTTCATAGGTACCCTTAAGCAAGTCTTAAGCAAGTTTCTATCCCTGACTCCCCATCTCTGAAATATTGTCTCACAAGGCTATCAGACTCTCCCAAGAAGGAAATTAATAACTGAGTCCACAATCAAATTTATAGCTGGAGATAATACCAAGATGCCTAGTGTGGTTTTAGCCACATTTGTATCTTCATTACAGGAAACTGCAGGTTTTTTTACAAACTGTAAACATGGTAACCTAATATTTATTTTTATATAAACAAATTAAAAATGTTAAGAATCACAATGTTATTTTTTTATGAATCCAAAACTATTCTGCTCTGAAATAAATCAGTTGCATGAGTTTTATATTACTGTCTGCAGGACTTGTTTTGCTGGAATTTTATATATGGATCACACTCAATATTTGACATGTGTTGCACATATGTTCCTATTGCCATTGATACTACTGCAACAATTAAAATGAAGGAGCCAGTCTGCAATATATTACTTACTTTAAATTTGAGAGAAGGGATAACTTTGTCCTACTGAACCAGATTTATTTAACTATTTTATTTTATTTTATTTTTCTAACCGATCTTCCCTTAGCCCCCCCCCCAAAATAATAAAAGAATGATGCTTGGGAAATTGAGTCTTCATTGTTTTTTCACCTGTAGAGTTTTATTCCTAAAAGACTCATTCATTTATCACAGTTCTGAGAATAAACTAGGGGTATGTTTGGCCTCATTATGTGTTTTTTTAAAAAAATAATGTTAAAAAGTCAGTATTGTTTAAAATTAGAAATTCAAATAAATTATACGAACAGCTTGTCAGACTGCTTAAATGTTCATTTTGTGTGTCATTTACAGGGTGAGGATCTTCTCAAAGTCCACAAAACAAGAAAATATCAAAAAGGTACTAGATCTTATGTGTTCCCTACTTTCTGGGGGAATGGGCTATCATCAGGATGCTTATGAGTCCACATGTGGTGATTCTACATTACATTGTCACAGGAGTTTAATGTCAATGCTGAAAAGAAGAGGGGGACAAATTGGAGTTATAACTTATACTCACCACCCAAATGGCCACCTTACCCCTGGATAGTGGGTAGTAGGATGTTGGATTTGATTAGGACTTCTCCAATTTTAAATTTAATTGTTAAAAAAATTGCTAATTCCAAATTTATGGGCCATTGTGGGGGAGAAAACCCTACAACCCTACTCCATGAGGTTAAAAAAAAGATGTTGAACCTCTAGAAAGAGTGCAGAGAAGAGCAAGAAATATGATTAGGGGACTGGAGGGTAAGACATATGAGGAACGACTGCTGGAATTGGGTATGTCTAGTTTAAGGAAGAGAAGGACTAGGGGTGACATGATAGCAGTGTTTTGATATTTCAAGGGTTGCCACAAAGAAGAGGGAGTCAAGCTGTTCTCCAAGGCACCTGAAGGAAAGACAAGTAGCAATGGATGGAAACTAATCAAGGAAAGAAGCAACCTAGAACTAAGGAGTAATTTTCTGACAGTTAGAACAATTAATTAGTGGAACAAGCTGCCTCCAGAAGTTGTGAATGCACCAATACTGGAAGTTTTTAAGAAGAGTTTGGACAACCATTTGTCTGAAATTGTATAGGGTTTCCTGCCTGAGCAGAGGGTTGGACTAGAAGACCTCCAAGGTCCCTTCCAACTCTGTTATTCTATTCTATTCTATTCAGCCTAGCGAGTTTACGTTTGTGGAAGAAAGATTATACATTTGCTTCTTGGTGTCTGCTTCCAGATTACAGACACAGGGTTAATGGAAGTCCATTTAGAATAACAAGCTTGCCACATTAATATTATTATTGCTAATAATTATAACAACAACATGGATATGCTCAGTGATACATTAAAAATGTCTAGAGAAAATTATTGGACATAGTACATCAGGATATTAACTAATCATTTATTAAAAAATCAGATTACCTGGAACAGCACATATACAGTACTATAATCACATATTTAACTATCCTTGATCCTTCGAAAGGATTTGATAGTCAAAAGTATCAGTCCAATCAGAACTATGTAGCAAACTGCATGACAAAAAAATAAAAATAAATATGACCTGTTGGTTGATCTATTTCTCTCCATTTATGGATAAATCTTTCCATGTTTGCCAGTAACTTTATTCCTTATGAGAATAAACAGATAGAATACCAGTTTCTAAAATTTCATCCATTGAAGGTATACACCCATACCCATACACATGCATAGATACACTTCACCAGAAGAAAAAAGTGATATAGCTGAACAAATTTGCCTCTCCTTAAAAGAGAAAAGAAAATTACTTCAAACATGGGCATTTGGTGAAAAAAAAAAAGAATTAAACTGATGTCAAACCTTGTTCACTGCATTAGTATTTGATGGGCTAAGAGAAGTGGCCTCTACATTCTAATATCAGCAACCTGACATTCTGAGATATTACCAACCATTTGAAGTGCAAAGAGCATGCTGTAAATACTTTTACTCTGTTTGGCTATATCTATGATGTAGGTTAAGTTGCATTCATTTTAAATGAACCAACCTTGATGTATTATATCTGACATGCTCCAAATTCTTTATATAACACTTCAGCGGCTGGAAGAAGAAATACCTTGCAATACACCATATTTTCTGAACACTACTTATAGAATAGTAGACATTTCAAATATTATGCTAGTCATTTTCTGGTGGAGCATATATGTCACTATAGTATCACTATTATTAAGAATTAATATTAAGCAGATTACTTCAATTTTTAAAAAAATCACATAATTAATTCTATAGCTTCCTGGCAGTATCACATAGTTAAACCTACTGACTATCATATGATTTAGTGATGGCCATGGCAACCAATTTAGATGGCTTTAAAAAGAGATTAGTCAAATTCATGGATGATGAATCAATCTCAAACTGAATAATGTGTGTATATGTGTAATTTTTCTTTCTTTCTGCTTGAAGCAGGTTTGGAAATGAAGGTTAGCAAGTAGGTAGTTTAGCATGTGTGTCCCCAAAATTTGGACTCTCTCACAGTTTTAATAAAACAGAATCTTTTGAGAAAGAATATGTAGTGTTTTTCTGAAAAGCACACATTCAGAATGAATTGTAAGGAAAGACTTTTTTTAAGACATCTGCATAAGCAGTAAGTTTTTCAGAGGCTTACATTGCTGAAACATCTAGAACAGAGGTGTCAAACTGCCGGCCCACAGCATGCCAAAACCACGCCCACCCCATTGCTGGCAATGGAAAAAAAGTCACAATACATCGCAACACATCATGTCACATTGTGAGTTTGACACCCCTGGTCTAGAAGAACTATTTCCACTGAATTACAAACAGACAATAAAACTTGATCACAGACATGCTTACATATATTAATAATAGTCAATAAAATAAAATAAAATAAAATAAAATCCCAATATACTACAGTATGCTTCAATTAATTGGGCCACAGTTCATCATTCTGGCTATCAGCTATGATGTGCCCAGTTCTAAGGTTAGAATGGTACTTGGCCTTTGAGTACCATGTTGAGAGATGTACTTCAAAACATGAAGGTAGCAGAGACAAAACCCAAATCAAAGAAAGGTATGTTTTCAAAAACTTCCCAGGAAAAGTTACTCTTCCATCAACAAATGATGTCTTCAGATTGGATAAGGAAGATAATTTAGTCATGGTCTATTGATATATCTATCTTAACCATCATCCTTAAAGAATGGGCTGTTTTTATTAATGAATCAATTGATCAGTTAATGGCAAGTGATTTGGAAACCACATGCCATCTGTTTTTAAATGATGGATTATAAAAACAATGCAGTTTACAAAAGAACTTTGGAAAATGCCTTACTTCAATCCACTGTTAGAGATGTACAAGAGTCGTACCTATATATTTAGGAATCTTTTCTCTCCTCCCCAAAAAACGGAAAACATTTTTTATATTATCAGTTTGACAAAAATATGTGTGTGGGTGGGTTTGTCTGAAGCACTAGCAGAAAGCAATGATGCATTGGATAAATAGTTGATTTTATCTATTTTTTTTCCAAGTTGGCATGCCCACATTAGTTATTTCATACTAGGCATCATCATATGCTCACATATATTTAAAATATTTTTTGCAATTTTATTTACTGATTTTATTACATCAATAAATATCTGCCCAATAATGAGTACATGAATATTAGGCCATATAATTTATAAGCAAATTGTTTCATTTAAGAAATCTCGTTTTCCAATTCTAAAATGAGAGTAAAATGTTACTGTTATATCATAAATCCAAGAAAATATGGAATTGTAACAGAAATACTGCATGGTCTTAAGTATATCAGTGACCATGACAATGATAAAAACAACTTCTGCACAATAAAACAGGAAGATATAAATAATGTCAGGTAGTTCAAAAACATCCTAGTGTTACAGGACAAAGTGCAGAATTTATGACAGCAAATTGCAATTATCTGAGTTTCAGTCTACTGAATCGTCTTCCAAATAAATCAAATCCATAACAGCCTTTGAAATACCAACTTATGTGCAAATTTGTTTTTAGAAATCATGTTCTAATTAGTTAGAACCTCTAATGATGTATTAGGAAGGAAGTTGCTGGCCTAAGTTGTTTTTCACACACACCTGATCAAATCTGAAAGGATAACATTTCTGAACAAAGATAGGCAATTTTCCTATCAAGAGCCACATTGTTCTATATTTTTTCCAGTGAAATGTTATGAATCTCAGATCTTTTTTATTTTATTTTATTTTTTGTCCTGGGCAAATTTAGGCTACATCATAATGCTTGACCTAATTTGGAGTGACTGAGAGCTTTAACTGACTCCGTAACAAGAGGAGAGTTCTGCAAAAATTCAATTTGAAGATTCAGATCAAAAGTGATATAATCCAATCTCCAAATAAAATCAACTTTCTGAATTTAAATTAAAAGGCAAATCAAATATTTAAATTGCATAGTACACTTATGAATGGGTTCAATTTATTTAGATACTAGTGGGCATGCACAGAAATCCAAATTGAAATAGTCAAATTCAACTTTTTGAGACAAACATTCAGATCAAATTGCAATGATTTTCTCAATTAAATTAACAGTTCAAACAATAGTTTACCTGATTCATATAAGTGAATACAGAAACTAACATTGCATGTTTGGAAAACTTGGATGAGTCTGAACAGGCTTAAGGAAAAACTAGGATTCCTAAAAGGACTATGGGAGACATGATCGCAGTGTTACAATATTTGAGGGTTCCCTACAAAGATAAAAGGGACGCGGTGGCTCAGTGGGTTATGACGCTGAGCTTGTTGATCAGAAGGTCAGCAGTTTGGCGGGTCGAATCCCGAGTGCCGCGTAACAGAGTGAGCGCCTGTTACTCGTCCCAGCTTCGCCAACCTAGCAGTTCGAAAGCACGTGAAAATGCAAGTAGAAAAATAGGGACCGCTCCGGTGGGAAGGTCACAGTGTTCCGTGCGCCTTTGGTGTCTAGTCATGCCGGCCACATGACCACGGAGACGTCCTCAGACAAACGCTGGCTCTTTGGCTTTGAAACGGAGATGAGCACCGGCCCCTGGAGTTGGAAACGACTAGCACGCATGTGCGGGGGAACCTTTACCTTTACCTTTTACAAAGATAAGGTGGTCAAACTATTTTCTAAAGCACCAAAATACAAGACAAGAAACAATGGAGGGAAACTTACCAAGGATAGAAGCAACCTAGAAATAAGGAGAAAATTCCTAATGGTTAGAGCAATTAACCATTGGAAAACTTGCCTTCATAAGTTGTGGGTGCTCTTTCACTGGAGACTGGACAACATTTGTCTGAATGGTATAGGATCTCCTGCTTGAGCAGGGGGGTGGATTAGAAAACCTCTGTGGTCAGTATCAACTCTAATGTTCTATATTCTATATTCTAACTTCCATTTCTATTTGCTCATTGATAAAAGGAATCCATTAATGCATAAAAGAAATCTATTCATGTATCTATTTAACTTTGTATATTAATGTTTCAATATACTTCAAGCAAAATAACAGTAATTTTCTAACAGTAAAAACATATTATTTTTATATAAAGTAAGAAATCATTCAAATACTGTAAGAATCGGGTTGCAAAATATCCTCAAGCTTTTGGCATGAATTTTGTATTACAGTTGGTTTAATTTTCCCATAACACATATATTTAGACCATATAGGTTTCTGGGGGAAAAATAGTCTAATTCAGAAGCAGCACTTACTTGAATAGTATGTCTGGAATAAAACTGAGCTTATCTAAGATGCTTTTTCCACTATGGCAAACAGGTGGCCACACTTCGCAAACAGGTGACCTGCTGAGAGTCTTCTTCAGTTTCTCTCTCCATTTAACTGGCATTTTGTAATAGACTGCTTCTAAAGATTAAGCAACATTTAGCGATGATAGCGAACAACTATTCTTCATATCTTTAGCATTAAAATCAAACTGGCCATGAGTGATGCCATAGAAGAAAGTGTTTTAAACATCAATCCTATTTACTAGATTGTTTCTTTCATGGAAGAGAATAGAAGGCTTCAACTGATGCTCTGGTTCTTGATATCAGCTGACAGGTGGACTATAGTGCTTCTTTCTCTTTGCTAGGCAACAAGGTCAAGGAATAGCAAAGGTACACAGAAATGGAAATGCTGGTCTACTGTTGAATTTGTTATGGAAAGGATTGCTATGAACTGTAATAAGTCAGAAGTACATTTAGAACTGTTTTGTAAATGTTGATTTCAATCTATTTGAATATTCGGGAAAGAAAATGAGAAATGTCAAGGCTCTATTCTTGCAACAAAAATCAAAATCTGTAACCAGATCCTATTCTGCTTAACAAAAAATCCAGTCCTGAAATTATTTTCAACTTAATTCTGAATATTTTCAATTACCAAGTTTTATTGGTCAGGTCACAAGCTGTAAAATACCCTGTTTGGGGACTCATTGTAACTTGTTATTAATTGCTTAATAAAATTTAATACCCAAATATGGAGCTAGATGCTTTATAATTGAGCTTGCTATTTTTCTTTGTCTGTTATAGAAGGAATATGATAATACCTAGCCTCTCTTGGATAATCTCCTAAAGGATAATCCCCTTTCTCCTAAATTTAAGGAGAAAGAAGTGTAAGATAAATTGGGAAGCTTTTTTTAAAAAAAAGAAAAAGAAAAAAGAAAGAAAGACAGCCAATGGGGAAAAACAGCCAATGGCCACCAGCTGATTGGGTGCAGGGACCAAAGGGACACATGAAAGAAGGTGTGGATTTGGCCTCTCTTTTCTTGTGCCACAAAACCTGCAGGTTTTGGGGAAGTATAGTTGGACGTCATGGTGACACTGAAACAGCCACAGCTTTCTCAAATTTCATTTCCATAGGAGTAATGGGTTCAGCATTTAGTAGGTTAGACCATTTGAGTTACCTTTGTTCAATAATTTTTGACATACTTTCCAAGTCATCCAACTGAAGGTTACAAAAGTACATGAGAGTTTTAGTTAGTTAGTAGATGGTGAATCTGCCTTCCCTTCCCTTCCCTTCCCTTCCCTTTCCCCTTAGCCTTTTTTGCATTTCCCCCTTTGTCTTTCCCTTGCCTCCCCACTTTCCCTTTTCCCCTTTCTGTTTTCCACTCCATTCTTACTTGAAAACAAGAAGTGGATTAAGCATTAGTTTCAAAGACATACATTGAATCAGTTCATGCTAGAGTTATTGAATATTGAATTTCTCACATTTCTTGACTGCTGTTCCTGTTCTTGATAAATACTGCTTAAATTCATGCTGCAGTGCCTTTACTTAAATAGATTTTACACTCACTGAAGTGCTTGCATCATCATAATGGAATAACCATTTCATTAAAAGACATATTAATAATCACCAAAGGATTACATGTTTATTGTAGATAGAAGATACTGCAAAATAAAGAAGCACAATTTAGTTGTTTTAAATGGCTAGTTAACCTGCAAAGAAAAATGGTTGAGACTGTTACAGAAATTCCAATATTTTCTCATTCCTCTAATTTATTTTGTACTATAAATTATTGTAAAACATAGCAATATGTCCTGCATAAGATGTACTTTGGTTATTGCTTTCCTATTAGTCTTTTTTATAGTTCCCATAATACATCCAAGAATTTCTTCAGTAACAAAACTTAGTTGTGCAATAGTTTGGGTGAGAATTAAAAGTAAATTTAGTGAATAGAATGAATTTTAGTAAAGATCCATTTATAGGCCATGATTCATGATCAGAGCACTCAGGCATCAGAGGCAGGAGTCGATATTTCTCTCTCCTTTCCATTTCATATCTTTAAAAATGTTTTTTTCTCATTTTGCAAATAGATTTAATTGGCCCAGATTCTTCTGTGCTGCTTTGTAAGAGTATTGGAGGATTGAAGACTATTTGATTCAATGAAAACCATCAGTCCTTCTTGGACAAAATTCTCCTTAGGGTGCTTCCCTACATCAGAAAGTAGAAGGCCTCTAACATCAAATTCCCTCCATCCAAGATCAGAGGCTGATTTGTAACCTTTGGGTAGGATGGTTAAAACCTTAATGTTCTTGGATGCTATTCCCAACATTAAAATATTAGGCACAATAAACACAACTTAAGCACCTTTAACAAAAAATAATTCAGCAGAATTAACATGATCAATAATAACATCTCCTTTGAAATGATCTTGAGCTATGCAGATCATGTAGGTTTTTTGGCAACAGTGTGAAAGTGGTTTGTCATTGCTTTCTTTCAAGAAGCTTTTCCACTTTTCCTGTCTAGCCAACAGACTGGGAATTTCCTGATGGTCTCTTATCTGTAAATTAATTAGGTCTCATTCTGTTTCACTTTACTGAAGATCAGCCAAAGTCAGCAGGATATTGCCACCCCAGTTGAGACTACACCATTTGAAATCCAAATACTCTGGTTTAACTGATTGTGGATAAGGTTCTAAAAGTATGATGTTTGTTTCTTATTGACCTGTCACTCAGAGTAACCCTGGCCACATCACACTGCTCTAGAGATAGTAGATAAACAAAGATTACAATAATTGATTGCTGCATATTCATTGCTTCAGTTAAGCACAAAATAATTATTTGCACAGTTTCAGAATTGTGCTAATGCAAACGTAACCTTTCCATTAAAAAAAAAACCCTAGTAAAACAAAAATATAACTCCAACGTTCTGAAATAGCTTCAGAAAGATCTGGGTTGGGTTTTTTAAAAAATAACAAAGATGTTGATTTACCAAATCACTTGTTTCTAGGGCACAAGGAATATCTTGCTAAAAGAGTAGCAAGGTGGAAAATGTATAATCATTTATACTGACTACTTAAGCATTCAGAAATGAAGACACAATACCAAGAGAATTAATAAATCTCCTGCTAATAATATTATATTTCATCAATTCATTTGAATTTGAACAACTCTTTGCCTGGAGATAAGAAGAGCTGACAAAATTGGTATGGTTAAAAACAAAGTAAAAATAAAAAAAAAAGCAAACAAGCAGCACTTTTTGGTTTGAAGGTCAACAAATTGCTTTTCTCTAAAGAGAGCCTGAAAGTACAAGGCGATTTCATCTTGAGAAAATAAGTGTGGATTTTGGAGGCTTCTTGAATTCATGTTGTACAGGCAAACCAATTTCTCTGTTATCAATTTTTACAGAAAACACTGTCTGACAGATTCATAGGGAAACCATGCTTGTTCAAACCATTCACAATTGATAGATATCTGAAATCTTATATCCATCCATCTTACTATTTCCAGAATAGCCATTTTAGCCAGTTGAAACAAAAACAACTCTTGTACTATCATGAAGAAACAATACCTTCATTATAGAATAATTGTTTTTTTTAGATCTAATCTTGTTAAATTCTATCTCTAGCTATAGGTATAAATTGATTGAGTTAATATGATTCTTAGTATAGCAAAAGTCTGATGATACTTTCAAAAACACTAAACACAACAGACACCATTAAAAGCAGAGAGAAAATAAGCAACTGCTAGCTAGACTAACTACAGAAATATAAGAATTATATTTTCATATCTTTTAATCAATGTTAAACTTTGATTTTAAACACTGCCAAAAACATGTATAAGGTTTTAAAATAATAAATATATATAATTCATGTAAAAAGACATACATGTGAGCAGGGCATTCATGGAGATATTAAAAAAAATCAAGATGGCAACTATGATCACACACAAAGGCTCTTCCCCCTTTTACCTGCTTTGCATGTTTGACACATGTAAAAGGGCTTTAATCATCTTGATCTTTTAAAATCATACTTGAGGATTCCTCTCCATATGTAATAAAATGAAAATTCATATATATTAAAAGATTGCTGTAAAAATTTAAGCTACAGCCACGTTTATATTTGTACTTTAAACATTTAAATTTTGTGTTGGACATGTTTTCCTCGAGTTATAAATGCAGGATATAAATAAAATAAAAATAAATAAAATAAACCGGCCCATGGGCCAGCAGTTGACACCGCTGCTCTATAGTATCCTTGCAGAGAATTTCAGACAATAGCTCATAGAAAGTGTTTCACTGGATTTTCATTCACGAGTTTCATATAAAAAGAGAAATGGATAATATATTAAATATCTCATTGAGAGTCCACAATTATTGCAACTAAGGTTAACAGCAAAAATAGAGCTTATACCCAAAGACTCCATATTTACAGAGTCAGTGAAATGACAAAACATTTTTTTTATTTTAAAGTAGGAATTGGAGGAAAATGGAATAATATAGTTTTCTCCTTCATAATTCCAAATTACTATCATATTACTGTGACATATTTTATAGGCTAACAATAAAGGTTTGATAAGATTCTGAACTGATATGTTGCATTTAGAAAATGTTTTTTAATTAATAGAGAAGGGATAGAAAATAGGTTCTTAGGGTCAAATTATATAGTATTTAATCACAATGATAGACAGTTTTGAATTCTCCTATTGATCGGGTGTGACACTATACTTTATTAAAGAAAATAAGTACCCTAATAGGCTGAGAAAGAACAGACTTTGATAAAAAGCAATCATTAATAAATAATAATAATAAACCTTTATTGTCAATCTACAACATGTGTACATTGAGATTAGCTGAGCCTCCCCCCGTGCTCTCTCCCCCGAACACACAGTGACAACAAACCCTCCATCCTACCACACCATGTGAACCAACTACACCACACACCGGCCTCCCAAGTCAATTCTGCATAAGATTATGTCTCATTTAAAAGCCTAATAGCCCATGGATAAAAGCTATTTTTCAGCCTGTTGGTATGGCTGGCTATATTCCTATATCTCCTACCGGATGGTAGGAGAGTAAAGAGATACCGTCCAGGGTGTGAGTCATCCCTGAGAATCTTCCTCACTCTTCCAAGGCAACGAGCCCTGGCAATGTCATCCAGTGGTGTCAGGGAACAGCCCACAATGTCTTGTGCTGTGCTCACTACCCTCTGTAATACTTTCCTGTCCGCGGCTGTCAGACCAGCATACCAAACCACAATACCATACGAGAGGACGCTCTCTATAGTATTATAAGCATAACAAACAAAAAAAAAACACAAGTAAAGAAAGAAATCCCTATACCAAAATCTACAGGTAGTTTTAAAACTGCAGGATAACACATGCATTATAAAGCTGTTTCAAAATTTTGGCCATTAGATTGAAAGAGGGGCAGAGATTATATTATAAATTGGTGACATTCAAAACTTGATGAATACAAACATGAAAATATATGAACTAGAGCACTCTCCTTTACTTGATATATGAACTAGAGCATTCTCCTTTACTTTACTTGGGTAAAATTTGGACTTGGGTTTGTAGTTATGACATTTTCAGAGCAATGTGTCCAATGCACCCTTTTTAAAACATTTGGTTCTGTAAATATTGATTTATGATATTCGTATTCCATCAGTGGTGGATGAATTGAATCCACATACTCCTTGTACGTTCTTTGCTCACAAAACTATGATCATTGTCTGTTTTATTCCTCTAGTTTTTATATTTCTTTTCATGAAGGCCTTTAAAAGGGAGTCGCATTAGCATACATTGGATCAAATATTAATTTAGTATAACAGATGCAATAAAAATGAACCCCAATATACCATCATTATCTAGGTGGTGTTTCTAGTTTGACAAGGATCTTTAAAGCTAATGGATTATATTAGCAGTTTCATTCTATATAGTTCAAGTGTTGTAAAGAAAATCAAAGCAAATACATAATCAGTCAGGCATTTAAATGCTAATGATTTTACAGATTGTTTGATATGAGACTTTTTAAAAAAACCTGACTTTTAAAAGAACTGTGTAAGAGGCATTAACAAGTAACAAGCAACTGAGATGATCAAAGGCCTAGAGACTAAACCATACAAAGAACAGATGCGGGACATGGGTTTGGCTGGTCTAAAGAAAAGAAGAAATAGGGGAGACATGATAGCAGTATTCCAGTATCCGTGGGCTGCCACATGTAAGGGGGGGGGGTCACATTATTCATCAAAGCACCAGAGGGAAGGACAAGAAACAATGGTTGGAAACTGATCAGAGAGAGAAGCAACCTGGTATTAAAGGGAAACTTCCTGACAGTGAGGACAATCAACCTGTGGAACAGCTTGCCTCCAGAAATCATGGGCGCTCTATCACTGGAGATTTTTAAGAAGAGACTAGACATTCACCTGTCTGAGATGGTATAGGTTTTCCTGCTTGAGCAGGGGGCTGGACTAGAAGACCTCTAAGGTCCCTTCCAGCTCTATTCTATTCTATTCTATTCTATTCTATTCTATTCTATTCTATTCTATTCTATTCTATTCTATTCTATTCTATTCTATTCTATTCTATTCTATTCTATTCTATGTATACCACAGAACTCATTTACCACTAAATTGTGGCTGGCACAACATTTCTGTGAGACTCCTGGAGATTAACATCAGTAAAACTAAAACTTTTAACAATGCAAATATTATAAAAACAAAAACATTACAATAAAGCACCAATGCGTTATTTACCTTGATTTTTTTTTTAAAGATTAAATTTAGCCATCAGTATGTGTACCAGCCTGGCTTCAGAGAGAGATTCATGTGTAGATTAATTTGTGAACTAGCATTATGGGTTAATTTGTAGTTTATGACTAGTTTCTTAATGTTTTAGTTTTGTAGTAACCAAATCTTTGTATGTCATCCAAACCAGAATCAGTAAATTAACATGTGGGTAATTTGAGGTTCTGCCTTCCAGTTTTAGAGCCAACAGGAAGAAATGGTCACAAAGTAAGGGTGCAACATCTCATTTGCTTCCAGAAATATTTTAAACTATTCCCAGAAGTGGCAATACAAGTTGAAATATAATATGAAGAGCCTCATGTGTAAAAGCTCCAAGCTTTGTTAGAAACCATAGCTAGATTTGTTTTCTTTTTAAATCAGTTGTAACCTAACCTAGTCCAGGCTAGCCAGCCAGCCAACAAAAGAAGCTAAGAAACTATATGGATAGAAAAGGCTAACAAATTACTGCCAGGATTAGTTTCTCTGATCCTTTGTGATTCGGATTGTGGTGCATCAAAGGTCACTAAGCATGAATAGATATCTTCCCAATGGTAAATGGTAATCATGTTTTAAAATGGCTTGTGAACCTACAATAGCTATATAAGTAGCAAAAAGCATCATCTAGATTTATTATGTTATCTCCAGCGTATAGCCACGTATTTGTTGCACTTTCATGCTATTACACATACATATAAATAAAGCAATCTTTAATAGAAATGATGTTTGAGAAAGCTGCACAATTCATGCACAATTCAATTAGAGTGAATTAAAAGCAACCACAAGAGAAGAATACAACATTTATTTATGGTCAATCTAAAGAGCTTAGGCATGCTTCAAATTAACAACACCATTTCATACTGATCCTTTCTTACTAAGCAAGCAGGAAATTGGAGTCAGGAAAACATTTTTCCCCCCTGAAACTCATGGATAACTTTGTACTGCTATTGGCTGGCTGCAGCAGTATCAGCTCTTTGAAAACAAATATGTCTAGCTTCTTTGTTCTTTTTTCTCCATTGGGAAGCATTGAGTTATCCTTTCCTTCATTTTCAGCCTTGCTCTTTTATGTTTCCTAGTTGTCTCTGGCCATTAAGCAAAATGTCAACAAAACTGGTTGGTTAACTCCTGGAGCTCCTTCAGTTGTTTGAAGACTTTCTAACCAATTTTAGAAAGGCCCTTTGTAGCTTACTAGCATCATTCCACCCATCTCTGGATGTCTGGCAGTACTGCAGTTAACATAAGGCTCTTGGGCATATAGGTTGAGTTTCTACGTACAGAGCAATTCCCTTTGTATTCATGTCTTCAACTTGATCACTGAGTAAAATGCCATGTAATCCTAACTGTCAACTTATTGTTATTGTTATTAGCTGCGAAGTCATGTCCAACCCATCGCGACCCTATGGACAACGTTCCTCCAGGCCTTCCTGTCCTCTACCATCTTCTGGAGTCCATTTAAGCTCATGCCTACTGCTTCAGTGACTCCATCCAGCCACCTCATTCTCTGTTGTCACCTTCTTCTATTGCCCTCAATCTTTCCCAGCATTAGGCTCTTCTCCAGTGAGTCCTTCCTTCTCATTAGGTGGCCAAAGTATTGGAATTTTAGCTTTAGGATCTGGCCTTCTAAAGAGCAGTCAGGGTTGATCTCCTCTAGGACTGACCGATTTGATCGTCTTGCAGTCCAAGGGATTCGCAGGAGTCTTCTCCAGCACCATAGCTCAAAGGCCTCAATTCTTTGGCACTCGGCCTTTCTTATGGTCCAACTTTCACTGCCATACATTGCAACTGGGAAGACCATAGCCTTGACTATACACACTTTTGTTGACAGGGTAATGTCTCTGCTTTTTAGTGTGCTGTCTAGATTTGTCATGGCTTTCCTTCTGAGGAGCAAGCGTCTTTTAATTTCTTGGCTACAGTCCCCATCTGCAGTGATCTTGGAGCCCAGGAAAATAAAATCTGCCACTACCTCCATTTCTTCCCCATCTATTTGCCAGGAATTGAGAGGGCCGGATGCCATGATCTTGGTTTTCTTAATGTTAAGTTTCAACCCAACTTTTGCACTCTCCTTCTTCACTCGCAACAAGAGGCTCTTTAGTTCTTCTTCACTTTCTGCCATTAGAGTGGTATCATCTGCATATCTCAGGTTGTTGATATTTCTTCCGGCAATCTTAATTCCAACTTTTGATTCATCTAGCCCTGCCTTTGTCATGATGTGCTCTGCAGTTAAGTTAAATAGGCAGGGCGACAGTATACAGCCTTGCCGGACTACTTTCCCAATTTTGAACCAATCAGTGGTTCCATGTCCACTTCTCACAGTTGCTTCTTGGCCCACATATAGGTTTCTCAAAAGACAAATAAGATGGTCTTGTACGCCCATCTCTTTAAGAATTTGCTACAGTTTGTTATGATCCACACAATCAAAGGCTTTAGCATAGTCAATGAAGCAGAAGTAGATGTTTTTGTGGAACTCTCTAGCTTTCTCCGTGATCCAGCATAATTTGGCAATTTGATCTCTAGTTCTTCTGCCTCTTCAAAATCCTGCCTGTACTTCTGGTTGCTCTCGATCCACATACTGCAGGAGTCTAGCTTGTAGGATTTTAAGCATAACTTTACTAGCATGAGAAATGAGTGCAATGGTGTGATAGTTTGAACATACTTTGGCACTGCCTTTCTTTGGAATTGGAGTGTAAATTGATCTTTTCCAATCCTGTGGCCACTGTTGAGTTTTCCAAATTTGCTGGCAAATTGAGTGTAGCACTTTTACTGCATCATCTTTTAAGATTTTGAGTAGCTCAGTTGGAATACTGTCACCTCCACTAGCTTTGTTGTTGCTCAGCTTTTCTAAGGCTGGCTCGAGGTCAGTGACCACCTCATTGTGATTATCAGGGATGTTAAGCTCATTCTTGTATAGTTCTTCTGTGTAATTTTGCCACCTCTTCTTAATCTCTTCTGCCTCTGTTAGGTCCCTGCCATTTTGGTCCTTTATCATGCCCATTTTTGCATGAAATGTTCCCTTCATCTCTCCAATTTTCTTGAAAAGATCTCTGGTCCTCCCTATTCTATTGTTTTCTTCTATTTATTTGCACTGTTCATTTAAGAAGGCATTCTTATCTCTTCTAGCTATTCTCTGGAATTCTGCATTCTATTGGGCGTATCTTTCTTTTCTCCCTTGCCTTTCACTTCCCTCCTTTCCTCAGCTATTTGCAAAGCTTCTTCAGACAGCCATTTTGCTTTTTTGCATTTCTTTTTCTTTGGGATGGTTTTGGTTGCTACCTCTTGTACAATGTTGTGAACCTCTGTCCATTGTTCTTCAGGCACTCTGTCTATCAGATCTAATTCCTTAAATCTATTTGTCACCTCTACTGTATAGTCAACAGGGATATGATTTAATTCATACCTGAGTGGCCTAGTGCTTTTCCCTACTTTCTTCAGTTTAAGCCTAAACTTTGCAATGAGAAGCTCATGGTCTGAGCCACAGTCAGCTCTTGGTCTTGTTTTTACTGACTGTATAGAGCTTCTCCATCTTTGGCTGCAGAGCATATAGTCAATCTGATTTCTCTGTTGACCATCTGGTGATGTCCATGTGTAAAGCCGTCTCTTGGGTTGTTGGAAAAGAGTGTTTGCTATCACCATCATATTCTCTTGACAAAATTCTATCAGCCTGTGCCCTGCTTCATTTTGTACTCCAAGGCCAAACTTGCCTGTCATTCTGGTTATCTTTTGGCTTTCCACTTTAGCATTCCAATCCCCCATGATGATAAGAACATCATTTTTTGGTGTTAGTTCTATAAGGTGCTGTAGGGCTTCATAGAACCGGTCAATTTCATTCTCTTCAGCACTGGTGGTTGGGGCATAGATTTGGACTACTGTGATATTGAATGGTTTGCCTTGGATTCGAACTGAGATCATTTTGTCATTTTGAGGATTGTATCCCAGTATTGCTTTCCCTACTCTTTTAGTGACTTTGAAGGGTACTCCATTTCTTCTAAGCACATTGGTTTGTGCTTAAATTGTAAGCCGCCCTGAGTCTTCAGAGAAGGGCGGGATATAAATGGGATTAAAATAAAATAAAAATAATAAAAATTCTTGCCGCAGTAGTATACCTGATGGTCATCTGAATTAAATTCACCCATTCCTGTCCATTTTAGTTCGCTGATACCTAAGATGTCAATGTTCAGTCTTGTCATCTCTTGTTTGACCACATCCAGCTTTCCTTGATTCATGGATCTTACATTCCAGGTTCCTATGGAGAAAAAATCTTTACAGCATCGGACTTTCCTTTCACCACCAGACACATCCACAGCTGAGCATCCTTTAGGCTTTGGCCTAGTCACTTCATTCTTTCTGGCACTACTAGTACTAGCCCTCTGCTCTTCCCCAGTAGCATATTGGATGCCTTCTGACCTGAGGGGCTTATCTTCCAGCGTCATATCGTTTTGCCTTTTGGTACTGTCCATAGGGTTTTCATGGCAAAGATACTGGAGTGGGTTGCCATTTTCTTCTCCAGTGGATCACGTTTTGTCAGAACTCTCTGCTATGACCTTTCCGTCTTGGGTGGCCCTGCACGGCATACCTCATAGCTTCATTGAATTACGGAAGGCACTTCGCCACAACAAGGCAGTAATCCATGAAGGGGTGTCAACTTATAACATTATTCATTTTCAGGATATAGGCCTTGTTGCTTTCATCTAGTCACAGCAATGCTTTGTTGAATAGAAAGCATAATATATGGTGCATTAATATAGTTCTGAAGCCAGTAGAAGAAAATATATTTATAGTTCAGGGATTAAACTGTGGAGTTCTTGGTGCTCTCTGAGCTTGACAGTTGTTTGTGTGCAGATGTTCATTATCCAACTAGTAAAATATCAGTTATGGTGCCCTTACGGTGTTACTTTGTCGTCTAATGAAACAACCAAGCTCAGACAGAACGAAGGACTCCATATTTCTGAAGCTTTGTAGCAAATGAAATATGTCTTGTATAAACTGGGCTTTTGTAGTTACTATAAAACATCCCAGTTATTGTAATTAATGCCTTCTCGGAAGCCTTAAAATATTCATCATTCATGTTATAGATTATCTCCAATATTTTTTGCATAACCTGGCATTTAATGTGCAGGATATATCATAATTCACTGCTAATCTTTCCAAATTAGATCTTTGAAGTGTCTTTATATAGTATATTACTGCTGTTATATCAAAATCGATATTGTCTGTAGATCAGAATAAAGCAAAATCCTTAGATCAGACACGTCAAACATGCAATGTCACTTGATGTCACGATATGTATCGGGACTGTTTTGCCATTGCTGGCAATGAGGTGGGCGTGGCTTCCAGATGATGCATCTGGCCTGCAGGCTGGCAGTTTGACACCCCTGCTCTTGCTTTTTAAAATAATTGCAAACAAGCATTAAGTATTCAAAATACTCTGAGCTATGATGATGTTTAGTAAAATGGACAACAATAAAAGCTTTCAGTTGTTGTGGATTTTGAAACTGTTTTGAAAGCAAAACAATCTTTCATTTTCCATTATTGGGAATTAAGTGACATAGGAAACATCCTTATAAGATCATATAAAAAAATGTATTTTGAGAGTCTACAGAGTAAACTTTATGTTATAGAACTTTTCCTCTAGATGACTCAGCAGTCCTGGACACAAGTGATATAACTTATGAATTCCTACTAACTCCCTTTCTGCACTTCACCTTTTCTCTTCCTTTGCTTTATATAGATTTCTAGGAGTGCGAATCATAGAAAGATCAAAGTCAAGAAAACATAAATTTATGATAGATATATGGTTAACTTTTCTATGTTTGCTTGCTTGCTTCTTTCAGGATAATATCTCTGCGTCTCATGTGGGAATGGAATGGATATAAGAATTTCACTGGGAGTGTCATGGACAATGCACAAGCCAAGGTTATATTCTGCCCTTCTAACATATTGAGCTGATTAATGCAAATACTGTGAGTTATACTGTATCCAACATAAGAATCCAGCTAAAAAGGCCAAGATTTGCAAAGTGATATTCCAATTTAATCAAATTTATCATTGTTCCAGTTTATATCAGACATATATGATTCTGCAAGTTTTTCAGTCCATGCTACCAGATATCAAGTACACATTTATACTAATCTGTAATGTGCTTGATAGATACTATTTTTCAATCCATGTTGCAAGTTTGTCCAGTAATATGTATTGAAATTTAGATTTCACTTTTTTACAATCAGCATAAGTATTTTTTTTCCTAGTTGGCCACCGCTTTTGTTGCTTTGATATCAGAGATTCATCAAAATTCTTAATGCAAATGTAAATTTCAGAGTTTGATTATCTGAATATAAATTTCCTGAATATTTGTTCTGCAAATATGGGAGAAGATGGTATTATGGGTATCTTATAGAAGTTAACGTCACAGCTTCCCTTCATATATTTGAATCACAGACGTAATTATTAATAGCATGCTTTCGCTGTACCAGGCAGGTAGTCCTCAATTTAGGATTGCACCTGAGACCAGAATTTTGGTCACAAGTTACGACAGTTGTAAACTGAGGCACCCATCTGACTGGACCTAATTTTTTACTAGGTCACTAAGTGAATTATAGAGCTGTAAGTCCAAATCATATAGTAATTTAGTAGTTTTTAAGTGCAAACCAATTCTTCTGAATGGAAGAAGAAGAAAAAATGAATTACTATCACATGACCATGGAACATTACATTCAGTCACAATGAGCTGCTTGCCCAAAATGCAGTCCTTGACCATGAGGGAAACAACATTACAACAGCTGAAAGTGCTTTATGTACCATAAATCACCCTTTCTGAGGCAGTCATAATTTCAAACAGTCATTAAACAATCAGTTGTAAGTTAAGGACTACCTGTAATTGAAAGAAGAACAGCATGTAGCTGAAACAAAATTCTACATATCTTTTTCTTGGCTGAGTCTCAGAATGATTTGCTTTTAAATAAGTGTTGTCAAGTGAGAAGTGATTCTCTTTACGTACTGTAATTGCCTAGAAATTTTACTAGAAAACAGCTTTTGCACAAAATGTCATTGGAAAACAAAGGAGCCCTGAATGACATTGTTTGGTATGAATCCTTGAAAGTAATTTCCAAAGTATTTTACATTACCTAGTGTTAACGCTTCATTGCTTCAGCTTACTCATAAAATACTACCAGTGCATCTGAAATTTTAGGCTCTGATAAGCAGATGTGTTGAATTATTTCAGATGGAGAAATTATAATTAATCAAAACTGTTTTATTTAATGAGATTATATTTGTTGAGATGCCAACATTTTGGTTTGTATTTTATTTGGAGTCACAATGCTTTATATCAGCCAAGTTATTTCAGAATAAGAGTCAAGATATTCTTACAAAATTAACAATTAACTGAGATCTGGCTGCAGTTCAAGAATATGAATAATCATATCTTCAGTTAAAATATCATTTTGGCCATAAATTCACTAGTGGCATTGAGCAAACGTATTATATGAGATTTAATCTGTCTAAAATGTCCTAAAAATCTGACCTATATTATTAAATTTGGTACAGCTTATAAAAAGAATTACCGTATTTTTTCCTTGTATAAGATGGTATTTTTTTCCTGCAAACACCCTGTTCAAAGATCAGGTGCATCTTATACAAGTGCAGCATCTTATACACGAAAAAAATAATGGTAACCTCTGCAGCCCAGGGCATGCTTGTGTGGGTTCTTTACATGCTGCTGCCATGCCCCCTGGTGCTGGAGGATTGCGCTGCCCCAAAGATGCTGCCAGTCCCACTGAAGTCCGCCTTCTATGATCTGTTTTTCACCAGTGCAACTCCAGCTGAAGCCGCAAGAGGCCCTGGAGAGCCACCTCAGTACAGTGATTGATTGCCAAGGGGGTGGGCGGGACTAAGCCCACAGAGTGCCATCTGATTGAAGGAAGTCACTTCCCTTGTGTGATGGCATGGCCACTTGTTTTACTGCCACTAAAGATGTGGTCTGTTTTCATTGTTTTGATTACCAATAAAATAGAAAATATACATAAAACTAAAGATGTGGTTTGTTTAATATTAAAAATGTTGATTTCTGATTTTTTGTTTAGAAAATTGGGAGCCGTCTTATACAAGGGGGCATCTTATAGATGGAAAAATATGGTATATGTGTTATAGTTATCTTTATCTTGAATTCTTTTGTTTAATAATCAATGATCCACCTTGCAATCTATGTTAGAAATACAAACTTTTCACCTGAAGGCTATGCTTTAGCTGGATAACAATTCATACCATATCATTTTTTATCAATTCCACTATGTAGGAATTTAAATATTGAAAACAATTCAAACACACCCATCTCTTCAAAGGTAAAGAGGAGAAAATCACTCTTTTGAGCAATTGGTGATTAAATGGAAAAAAGAAGAGGAAGCAGCCAACAAATTTGGTATTGTACCGTGTTCTGTTTGTCTTGTTGTTTTGCCAAGATGGCTAGTTTTGTGATTCTGATTCCTCTTTAATGTAAAGCAGGAACGGGGTTGCTAAAAATATTGAAGAGAGTTTTGATTAATATTTGATGGTTTCTTTAAGTTTGTGCATTTTTAAATAGTAGAATATGTTCCATATTGATACCAGTTACTTTTTGAATTCATTAAGAATGCATTTGGAAATACAAGTGATCCATGTTTCAGGCAAAAATCTAAAAATCATTTCAAATCATAAAGCTTTTTGAGAGCAGATAATAATTAAAGCTCTGATCCTAGCAATTAAAATGCTCTCTAAAACTTGCATCTTTGTTATTAATGTAATGAAAAACTCAAGCAAGCCCAAAAAGGGAATTGTGCTTCATTGTCTTCCAGCAGTTGATATTTCTATTTCTCTTTATTTTTTCCCAACCTTCTCCTAATCTTACCTTTCCTACCTCACTGTGGTATGTGATTGTCTCACACACTATGGCATTAAACATAGTCTGCTTTTGTTTGCTGGCACTATATATTTCAGAACCCCAAATGAGAACTCTTGGTACCATTTCTTTAGAGACCCATGGCGCTGCCAGTTAAAACCCGATATTAGTGTATGTTCAGTGCATTACAGAACATATGCTAGTGCAGGCAATATATTAAAGTTCATTTTCCATCAGAAATTGTTCTCATCAATGGAATACATTGCTGTTGTTTTTTTTTCCATCAGCTGTCCATGATGTACTGTCTATGCATCCATATGCAAGGACAGATGTCTGGGGACAGTTCTTGAGAAGATATAGCTGGCTAATTTGATCACACTATTGTATTTTCTGAAGTGCCTCTTCTAAATGCTTTAAAATAATGTTAAACACTAAATAATAATGAGGTGTGGAAAAGAGATCGGTATCTACCACACTGAAGCAGCAAAAAAAAAAATGATACATATGGCAAAACATTGACCAAAGAAAAAAAGTGAACAGAGATGTTTCAAGAGACCCTCATAGCTTTTTGAATTATTCCCTTTACAAATTTCTTTAAGAAGGGCAGCAGGCTGAACATGTTGAGTTTCTGAATTTGATCCTGATTGATTGACTAGATCTACACAAATATTGAGCGTTTGTCATGAACAGACTTTAGGACAGTTTGTTCTAAAATTAATTGCTCCATTCCCCACATCCGTATAGTTATGCTAACTAAATAAACATTGGATTTAGTTCTTAATGAACACTCTACCAACATTAATTAAGGCAAAAAAGAATTCACCTTTTTTAAAAAAAAGTTGCCTTTTTTAATTTCACCTAGCTGCAATGGGAAATCGCATAATACTGTAGCTAATACAAAAAAAGGGTATCTGATTCCACCAGCATCCTCTCAACTAACTGACATCAACTGAAGGAAAATGTATTTGGGGACACATATAATTATTACTTTCATGTTTTAGAACCTTATTCCAGTGCCTGTGTAAAATGTTCTTATATAATAACTTCTTAGAGTAATGAGAGGAAATTGCTTCTACGTGTCAGCCACTGGCAATAAGTGGTAGAGATAGACAGATAGATATATAGATAAACATCATTCATTCATTCATTCATTCATTCAGTTTTTATTGTCCAACTCAATCCTAAAATTATTATAAAACAATTAAAAACATTAGGAAAATAAAAACATTCACAAAATAAATTGCTGTGATGATTAAACAACTAATAGCAAAGCCAAGCAATGGGATCCTTTAAAACACTCCAAGCCCTAGGGCTAGGTACATTGCCACATTTTTAAAGCTTTGCAAAAAGCTTTGCAACAGGGCTGGAGCATTCAAATCTATGAGGGAGAATATTCCATATAAGGCAGAAGCTACAACAGAAAAAGCCCATCGTCTAGTTCCCACCAGTTGACACTCTTTGGCTGATGCAACATGCCCAGTCTATTGGATTGAGTTAGATGGGTAAGTTGGACTGAGTTGGAGAAAGACAGCAGGTAACCAAGTCCCAAGCCCTATGGTACTTTAAAAATGACAACCAACAATTTGAAACACACCAGAGCCCAGTGCAGCTCACAAAGTAGTGGGGTTACACGTGCCATGTACTACATTTAATAGCTGTACCCTGGTGTTGAATGAAGATACAATTTTCAAGACAACAATACAAAGTTTTTCTCCTTTAGAACTGTCACTTCTATAAACAATGGAGGCTGAAACTAATTGATTATCTCATAGAATAAATTTCCTATTCCTTTTCAATCATATCTGATCCTTCTCACTTCTGTAAATGAGTAATTAATATTATCTCCATTCCCATGAGTGAATCAAAAAAGGATGCTTAGGATGTCTTTTTTAAGCTTCTTTATATGTGGGCATTAATTGGAAGAATTGAAATTATAATAAATGTCCACATTTTAATGTAAATGATTAGAAAAAAATGTAGTAGAAAATGTAAATAGATCAATCAAATAGACAATATAATAAAAGAGCCCAATGGAAATATATCCCATATTTTGCTCTTTATTGCACAACACTAGGATATGTCTGTAGTTATCCCAGACTCCAAAAGACCTTTTTGATTCCTATATTAAAAGTTATAAAGTTCTGCATTCCTGAGTTGTAGTGATAAATCTCTTTACACTTGTTCATAATTGTCCTTGCTTCAAGATAAAACCTCTGCCTTCCCCCATTTAAGTCTGCATTCCTGTGATAAACCTTTGTCCCCTGCTTCATTTATAATTGTATATAACAAGACTTGTCTTTTATAATTGTCCTTGCTTTCAAGTTATGTTTCAAGTTATGCCTTTCAAGTCATGCCTTTCAAAGATATGCCTTCCTGATGACAACCCTTGTATTCTCTGTTAGCATACGATAAGCTATGCTTTATTGTTTCCTGTGATGACCTTTGCTCTCTTCATTAGCAGTTGTATGCAATGAGTTACGTTTTCCTTTGACCTTCCATATGTTAATTCCTCATGTATGTACTTCACCCCGCCCTGATGAAACCACCCAATAAAAGAGGACTGTGCAAAGCTGTTTGGGGGAACAACACCATCCACCCCCGGGCACTCTGTGCTCTCTCACCTTGAACAAACTTGTGTTGGTGCCTCAGTTTGTCCTAGGACTCTGTCCCTGAGCTATCGCAGTTCCCAAGTGTGACCGTTGGAACGTCCGGCACACTGGGTCGGTGGCAAAGGGCAAGATCCTTCCATATTCAAGGTGTTCACCCTTGCGAGGGTCCCTCTAAATTCTCACCCCTGTTACGGGGCTCTAAGAGTTGAGGCCAGAACCCTGATCAGTCGCTCAGCGCAACATATGTCAGCCAACATTTTGCTATGAAAGAATCTGCCCATCCCACCTGATACTTGGAGAGGGCTTGTTGAAAGTCACTGCCCAACTTTGTAGAACTACATCTCCTCTTTGCCCACCCTTCCAATATTACGTGTCCCTCCCTTATTAATATATTGAAAGCAAGTTGTTTATTATTGTTATCATAAAATATTGTTTCAGCCACTGTTTGGCTCCTAGTCTTCCGAGTAATATATGCAATTTTTGAATTTTACAATGGTATAATTTATTATTATTATTCAGTGCCCAGAATCCTTTTAGTTTAAGGTAAATTATGGAAAATCAGGATAAATAATTTCATTCAGAATAATTCATAGGATGCATAGGATCAGGTTGAAGATGTCCTTGATGATGATTATTATCATCATCCATGGTTCTCTGTTGTCCAAGGGCTTATTTGATACCCTTTAAGTATATTTCCCCTTCATGGATTACTGCCTTGTCGTGGCGAAGGGGCTTGCGTAATTCAATGAAGCTATGGGCTATGCCGTGCAGGGCCACCCAAGACGGACAGGTCATAGCAGAGAGTTCTGACAAAACGTGATCCACTGGAGAAGGAAATGGCAACCCACTCCAGTATCTTTGCCATGAAAACCCTATGGACAGTACCAAAAGGCAAAACGATATGACGCTGGAAGATGAGCCCCTCAGGTCGGAAGGCGTCCAACATGCTACTGGGGAAGAGCAGAGGGCTAGTACTAGTAGCGCCAGAAAGAATGAAGCGACTGGGCCAAAGCCGAAAGGACGCTCAGCTGTGGATATGTCTGGTGGTGAAAGGAAAGTCCGATGCTGTAAAGATTTTTTCTCCATAGGAACCTGGAATGTAAGATCCATGAATCAAGGAAAGCTGGACGTGGTCAAACAAGAGATGACAAGACTAAACATTGACATCTTAGGTATCAGCGAACTAAAATGGACAGGAATGGGTGAATTTAATTCAGATGACCATCAGGTATACTACTGTGGGCAAGAATCCCTCAGAAGAAATGGAGTAGCCTTCATAGTCAATAAAAGAGTAGGAAAAGCAATACTGGGATACAATCCTCAAAATGACAGAATGATCTCAGTTCGAATCCAAGGCAAACCATTCAATATCACAGTAGTCCAAGTCTATGCCCCAACCACCAGTGCTGAAGAGGAAGAAATTGACCGGTTCTATGAAGCCCTACAGCACCTTATAGAACTAACACCCAGAAATGATGTCCTTATCATCATGGGGGATTGGAATGCTAAAGTAGGAAGCCAAAAGATAACTGGAATAACAGGCAAGTTTGGCCTTGGAGTACAAAATGAAGCAGGGCACAGGCTGATAGAATTTTGTCAACAGAATACGATGGTCATAGCAAACACTCTTTTCCAACAACCCAAGAGACGGCTTTACACATGGACATCACCAGACGGTCAACACAGAAATCAGATTGACTATATGCTCTGCAGCCAAAGATGGAGAAGCTCTATACAGTCAGTAAAAACAAGACCAGGAGCTGACTGTGGCTCAGACCATGAGCTTCTCCTTGCAAAGTTTAGGCTTAAATTAAAGAAAGTAGGGAAAAGCGCTAGGCCAGTCAGGTATGAATTAAATCATATTCCTGTTGAATATACAGTAGAGGTGACAAATAGATTTAAGGAATTAGATCTGATAGACAGAGTGCCTGAAGAACTATGGACAGAGGTTCGCAACATTGTACAACAGGTAGCAACCAAAACCATCCCAAAGAAAAAGAAATGCAAGAAAGCAAAATGGCTGTCTGAGGAAGCTTTGCAAATAGCTGAGGAAAGGAGGGAAGCGAAAGGCAAGGGAGAAAAAGAAAGATATGCCCAATTGAATGCAGAATTCCAAAGAATAGCTAGAAGAGATAAGAATGCCTTCTTAAATGAACAATGCAAAGAAATAGAAGAAAACAATAGAATAGGGAGGACCAGAGATCTTTTCAAGAAAATTGGAGAGATGAAAGGAACGTTTCATGCAAAAATGGGCATGATAAAGGACCAAAATGGCAGGGACCTAACAGAGGCAGAAGAGATTAAGAAGAGGTGGCAAAATTACACAGAAGAATTATACAAGAATGAGCTTAACATCCCTGATAATCACAATGAGGTGGTCACTGACCTCGAGCCAGACATCCTAGAATGTGAAGTGAAGTGGGCCTTAGAAAAGCTGAGCAACAACAAAGCTAGTGGAGGTGACAGTATTCCAGCTGAGCTATTCAAAATCTTAAAAGACGATGCAGTAAAAGTGCTACACTCAATTTGCCAGCAAATTTGGAAAACTCAACAGTGGCCACAGGATTGGAAAAGATCAGTTTACATTCCAATTCCAAAGAAAGGCAGTGCCAAAGAATGTTCAAACTATCGCACCATTGCACTCATTTCTCATGCTAGTAAAGTTATGCTTAAAATTCTACAAGCTAGACTCCAGCAGTATGTGGATCGAGAACTACCAGAAGTACAGGCAGGATTTCGAAGAGGCAGAGGAACTAGAGATCAAATTGCTAACATACGCTGGATCATGGAGAAAGCTAGAGAGTTCCAGAAAAACATCTACTTCTGCTTCATTGACTATGCTAAAGCCTTTGATTGTGTGGATCATAACAAACTGTGGCAAGTCCTTAAAGAGATGGGCATACCAGACCATCTTATTTGTCTCTTGAGAAATCTATATGCGGGCCAAGAAGCAACAGTGAGAACTGGACACGGAACCACTGATTGGTTCAAAATTGGGAAAGGAGTCCGGCAAGGCTGTATACTGTCGCCTTGCCTATTTAACTTATATGCAGAGCACATCATGAGAAAGGCAGGGCTAGATGAATCAAAAGTTGGAATTAAGATTGCCGGAAGAAACATCAACAACCTAAGATATGCAGATGATACCACTCTAATGGCAGAAAGTGAAGAAGAACTAAAGAGCCTGGTGTTGCGGGTGAAGAAGGAGAGTGCAAAACTTGGGTTGAAACTAAACATTAAGAAAACCAAGATCATGGCATCTGGCCCTCTCAATTCCTGGCAAATAGATGGGGAAGAAATGGAGGTAGTGACAGATTTTATTTTCCTTGGCTCCAAGATCACTGCAGATGGGGACTGTAGCCAAGAAATTAAAAGACGCTTGCTCCTTGGGAGGAAAGCCATGGCAAATCTAGACAGCACACTAAAAAGCAGAGACATCACCCTGTCAACAAAAATCCGTATAGTCAAGGCTATGGTCTTCCCAGTTGCAATGTATGGCAGTGAAAGCTGGACCATAAGAAAGGCTGAGCGCCAAAGAATTGAAGCCTTTGAACTATGGTGCTGGAGAAGACTCCTGCGAGTTCCTTGGACTGCAAGGCGATCAAACCGGTCAGTCCTAGAGGAGATCAACCCTGACTGCTCTTTAGAAGGCCAGATCCTGAAGCTAAAACTCAAATACTTTGGCCACCTAATGAGAAGGAAGGACTCACTGGAGAAGAGCCTAATGCTGGGAAAGATTGAGGGCAATAGAAGAAGGGGACGACAGAGAATGAGGTGGCTGGATGGAGTCACTGAAGCAGTAGGCGTGAGCTTAGATGGACTCTAGAAGATGGTAGAGGACAGGAAGGCCTGGAGGAACATTGTCCATAGGGTCGCGATGGGTCGGACACGACTTCGCAACTAACAACAACAACAACAAAGTATATTTATTTATTTATTTATTTATTCGGTTTATATACCGCCCTATTCCCAAAGGACTCAGGGCGGTTTACAAGGCAAAATTTAAAAACAATCCAATATAAAACTAAAATAAAATTAAATTAAGTCTAGCCGCAAAAATTAAATCACAATTTAAAAACTTTAAACCCCTCAGTCCAGACCATGTGAGGGTTAGCAATTCTACACTAATATCACAAGCATTACTATTACTTATCAATGATTCCTGCAATGACATGATTATTTGAAAATTGGGCTCATAGTAATGTGGGGAGAAGGCCACATACATTTTTAGTGTTGAAAAAATTCATTTGGAAACACACATAGGGCAAATAATGACTACTCCTCCTCCTCCTCCTCCTCTTCTTCCTTTTCTTCTTCCTTTTCCATAAAATCATTGAAATTTTGGTAGAGTCCATATACTTTATACCATTTATTCAAATTTTCATGATTACAGTTTTATTTATTTTTAGGGCTTATAGGATGCTCCAATAAACCATGGATATCAGACAATTTGCAAGATCCATAATTAAAATTAAAAACTGATGGGTACATCGTTTTCAACCCCAAATTGTTTCTTTCATGGTGCAGAACAGAAAAGGTTCACCTTCCTGTCCTCCTTTCTCTCCTTTCTGCTGATATTATGTAATAAAAGGCTTAAAATAAATAATCAGTCATGCTAATTACTCACAGTATTGTTTCCAGGGGCTCTGAAAATTTCAGTATCTTTTGATATAGAGATACATTGTGAAATTGTTGGCTGGTATTCGTATTTTTGTGTTTTTCTGCTTCTGCCTGCCTTAGCCTTTTTTGCCAATTAAATATTGCTATGTTTGTGAGGTTTCATAATAAATATCAAGGGATATTTTTGCTAGTCGAACCCTGTGGCATGCTCTGATTGGACTGTGGAAAGTATCTAAGTAATTTTCAGCAACAAAGCAAAAATAGATAATGTAATGTATTGGGCTTTGTCTTGTTAAGGGAACACCACGTGGGTTAATTGCTGGAAGGTTGCTTAAGCAGGGAAGCTGGCTAATGGCTCCCAGCTCCTCAGACAACCCGTCTCCAGCACTGCCATTGGCTGCCTCTAGGGCGGCAATAGGTTGCTTTAAACCTATTGGCCGCAGCCTAGAGGCCCCGGTATAAATTGCTGCATTCGCAGCCCTGTTTCTCAGTTCAGATCCTGCAAGCAATAAACAATGATCTTTGCTGAACTCACTCGCCTAGTCTCGTCATTGAAGCAACCAACCCAGATAATGTAATAGAAATACCTGTTATTCAAATAAACTTGAAAATTAAACTTTATTATAGCAAAAGGCCAGTATAGAACAAAACAATATAAAAAAGGTTTTTTTAAAAAAAAATACTTGGCCAAGAAGGGAAAATTTATAAAATCAATCAGATTTTAGTACTGATAAACAAAATGATATTATAAAATATATTACAGGCAAACCAGTCCTTGCATAAATATTAAATGAAAAAGAAATAAGTTAAAGCTAGAATTATTATAAAATTATTATTACATTAATAATAGGTCTTTATTGATTAGACCTTGGGCCATATCAAAGTGCAAAATTCCAGCAATAAATTATTATTAACATTTGATAAAAGCAATTTAAAATGGAATTAGAATAAAATACAGTTTAAAATGAAATGGAAATAAAATACAATCTAAAATGAAATTATAATAGTGTACAATAATTTAAGATATAGATAAAATATTATAAAATTATATTTTGGAGTCGCCCTTGCAATCTACCCCAATCAGTCCCACATATGCAGATCTCAACCGAACCATTTTGTTTAAGTACTGTGCTGAGTTAAATGTTATTTTCAAGTTCTGGCCGGATGTTAGGTAAGTTGTTTTGATATGGGGATCCCAATGGGTCATTTGTTTGGTATATAGATCAAGATACCTGTCTCTCACCCTCTTATACAGGCAACAATCAAATGGAATGTGAGCCAGGTCTTCTACCTCTGCTGCTCTGCAAATGCAGACGTGCTCATTGTAGGTTATAGCATGAAATCTCCCATATCTGACCATTGTGTCAAGCTGTTCAAATCTTGCTCATGTAAATATCTCCCTAAGATGTTTTGGCAGTTGTAACTGTCTACTTGAAAAGTACATTTGTATTTACTCAGCCATTTCAAGTTACCTACCTTACCAAGGATAACTATATCATTTTGTGCTTCTATATCCTTAATTCTTTGGGCAACTCTTTTTTTGGGTTGTTCTCCTGTTACGCAAGAGACAGGAAGGTCATAGCTTCTTACAAAATTTGTTAGTTTGGTAATCCAGGAGATTTGTGATTGAAGTTTTATTTGCTTTAGTAGACATAACTTGGGGAGTCTATCAATCTCCATTTCATTAACTTTGCACCAATAGTTATATGCTCTAATTTTGGATAATACATGAATTGTATGAATTCCCAATTCAGCTCTAACTGCTGCAGCAGATGTTCTTGGATCTACACCCAAAATACATCTCAAATGCTTGGACTGTGTTTGTTCTAGGACTCTGCTCCATACAAGAACATAGTGGTAACCTTTGCCTTATAAACCTTAATTAATGGGGCTAGGGACCCTGGGTAACTATGGTTCTTTAATTCGAGCAGTAAATTCAAATGGGCTTTTGCTCTAAATGTACTCCATTGATGATGGCAGGCCCAAGATCCATACTATTACATTAGATAATCCATAAAAAGGAGAATATCAGTTCATTAAAAAGTGAATCTAAAAATTGAAAAAAAAATAGCAACCATATTATTCAAGTATAGTGCTGTGAATTTAAGTATAATGCCTGTCAGGCAACTCAGGCTTAGCACAATTTGCTTATTAATAATTATTTAGTGAACAATCAGTAAACTAGACTTTAATAAACTTATGAAAATTGCAAGCAATTCATAACACACAATTCTCTGACTTGATAACTGGATCATAATCAAAATAATTTCAGTCCAGTGGAAGGTAGAAATAGCTTGCATGCACTTTCCTGAAAGAAAATCACATTAGTAAATTCAGTCTTCTTCACTTTCTTCACTTCATTTCTCTCCTAAACCCCATTATTTTAAATGTTCAAATAACTTTGAACTTTGAAATGGTTATTTATTTGTGTGAAATGGTGAAAATAGCCTTGAAGTATGAACAAGAATTTTACCTTTAGATTTACAGATAGTGGTCTTAGCCTGCTTTAGAATAATGTTTGTTTGAATCATTTATACTTTTTTTTTCTCCTTTCCTTTCTTTGTTCACATTACAGGATGATTAGGGAAAAAAAATCTTTAGTCCACTGCTTCTCAACGGATGGCGACAGCCCCAATTGATTTTATAATGGGCTTTATGCAAACCAAAATAAATGGAGTAGTTAATTGGAAGAAGAATTCTTCTTTCAGTGCACTGTAGATGTTTTAAGAACTTTCAGACCTGATTTGTATCTGAGAGAATAAAAGCATAGAAAAGAATGCTCTCTAGTTTGAGGAAAGCGATTTCTGTTCATTAAGAAGCACTTTGGTATTTGGGTCTGCAATTTCAATGTATGACTGACAGTTCTGCCATAAAACACACATACATGCAGCAGCACTTCCATTAATGCCTCACAATTTATTTTCATGAAACTTAATTGACCGTTTTAGAAAAGGAAAAGGCTGTTTTGATAACAACATAATGAAAGCTTGTAATTGACAGAAATACACAGGCTTTGGCAAGCCGAATCAACTTTTGGGCTAAAGACCTTACAAGACCATAGGAAAGTTTCAAACAGTTGTGACAAAGATTGCCAAACTTTTTTTTATTATTATTATTTAGCAAGACAAGTAACAGAGGAAGATAGATGCAAATTAGAGACTTTTTGAGTTTGAACAGCACTGAGATAAAGAAGGATTGCAACATTTCAAAACTGTTTTCCAATTATTCCAAGTTGCTCATGATACATTGTGGAAAATGATATTATTTGAAAGCTTTCTAGGATAATATTACACTGTCAGGATAAGGTTATTGGATGCCCACAAAGTCAGTAGATATTTTCAGGAGAGGATATCTATCAGATGAGGTCTGCAAGTGAATGTGGCTAGACTGAAGCCAGGCTAAAGAAACCAGTTTCCTACAAGCTAAATTTGAGCAAGCAGCACACTAAAAGATGTTCTTGTTAGGAAAAAAAATGCTAGACATTAACCCACATAGAAAGAGCTGAAACAGTTAAGGCAAAAGTTTTTTTTAAGGTAAGGACAAGAAAAGAAATATGAAGAACAATATCTAAACCTGTCATTAATGTCTATGTGACTGGAAGGCTCTGTGCTCAGAGACATTGTAGAAAACATAATATAATATTGTTGGAGCTGTCTATCAACTGCATGGAGCATGAAAGCAATATTCCCTATAATGCATCCATTAAATGTACTTATTTAAAGTAATACATTCAATTCTCTTTATTGTTGTTTAGCCTAATGGGCATAGCACTACGCAGTAGTCTTTTTTAAATGCAGAATATATTTCCCTTTGACCAATTTATTTGAAAAGATGTAGTCATTTTTCTTCTTCAACCAACTCCAAAGTACATTTATACAGGCTTAACATATTGCACACTTGAGGCCATTATCACATCTGCTTACTCTTTTTAACCCAGGATTGTCTAGGGTAAAGCTGTTTCTTAAGCAGCTGAGCTTATGTGAGGGAACAGGGAGTGAGGCTATGGCAAAAACAGCAGATCCATCTGTCTTCTTGTGAACTTACACACATAATGCCCAGCTATCTCTGGAACAATTGAGAAGTGAAAAACAGGAACATGATAAAGTAATTGCTCCTTGCTGAGCATGGAGAGAAACAGTTCATGGAGCAGGCACTGTAACGATATTTCATGGACTTATCTGTCATGACTCTATAACTTTCTAGATCAATCACTGTTAGCTCAGAGGTCACAAATATATACGTTGAAATTTGGATGTCAATAAGCATCATTTCACAATTGCTTGCATTTTCCATTTAAAAGCCCACTCATTCACTTGGAAAGATTGTGCAATTCTCTATCATTTTTACATTTTACTATCTAACCAGATGGGATCATCTGCAAAACAAACAAAACATCAATCCAAACATGAATTACCTTTGCACATCTCTCTTCATAAAACTGTATTCCCACTTTGTTTACTTTTTTTAATCAAGTTCCACTTCCTAAGAGCACTTTTTTTATCCATGGTTGCTACATTTGCCTGAAACCTTGAGGTATATTGTGCCTTGCATTTTAGTGGAATTTTAAGCTGATTTGCACTGAATGGAAAATCTTTGTGGAGGTCATGGCAGTAAGGATGAAAGTCTATTTTCCAAGGCTTGAACAGTATTAAAAGATATTTATCCTCATTTCTTTTTATTAGGTTTAATAGTTACACAGTACATAATGTTTTTCTTAATAATTTATTTATCTATAAATGTAGTTTGTGTTGTATATTTTTGCACTTGTTTAAAAATGCATTCCCTTTTTTAAAATGAATTAATCTAACTTCCAGTTACTGCCAAATTAGAGAGAAAGATGTAGAGCAAGGGTTTCAAACTTGCAACATCACGTGATGTGTCACAATGTATCATGACTTTTTTCCCATTGCCGGCAATGGGGTGGGCACAGTTTCGGCATGACGCATCCGACCCGTGAGACGGCAGTTTGACACCCCTAATGTAGAGAGAGCTAGTCTGGTGCAATAGTTAAAGCATCAAACAAAGACTCAAGACTCTTGTTTCTAGTCTTGCCTTAGGCACAAAGTCAGTTGGGTGACCTTGGGCCAGTCACTCTCTTTAGTCCCTAGAAAGGATGCAATGGCAAACCCCTTCTGCAAACTTCAGGGACTTGTAAATCCAGTCACCAGGAGTCAATACTGACAAAAAAAAATATTAAAAGTATACAATAAAACTTATTTAAGAATGAAACCAGAAGCAGCTGGTGTATGTGCGTGTGTGTGTGTGTGTGTGTGTGTGTAAACACAAATATATTTGATCTTAAAAAGAAACAAAAAAAATACATACTTGGTACTCTGCCCAGAATAATACTTCAACAGAAAGTCTAATAGAAAAGTTTAATAAGTTATGGCCAAAATTTTATTTTCTATGAAATACAACAGAAATATTTTGACTTTTCAATTTACCATTAAAATCTATCAGCAGAGTAGGATTGAATTAATTTATTATATTGCATCATGTATACGCCTTATGAATAATGAACTGAGATCAGAAGTAATTATATTAAAAATGATGAATTTCCATGCTCTTAAAAAAGTACTGGGTAATTAAATATTTCTGTCAAAAATGGCACTATGAGTCCATGTGCTCATACTTCAGCTACACAATCTAGAAAGATTACGATTGATAGTATGGTTAGAAATTATTTTCCTGGTTGATTCCTGGTAATTTGCTAAAAGTAGTTTAAAAGGAATGCCACAAAGAGTATCCATGAAATCCAACAAGTTCACCTTGCTAGAATTATGAAGATTTCAAGAAAACCTGTCCTGCTTAACAGTCACAGATAACATGGATTAGCTTCCCTTGCTATTAAATAAAGCAGACATACATTCTGCTTTAAATTCTATTAATAATTTTAATTATTGAATATTTGATATTTTATGAAAGAATGACTGAACATGGTTCTTTCACTTCTAAGCTTTTGCACATATTTTCTGTATGTCACTTCTAAGTTGTATTGCTTTATTTTTTAAAATTTATTTTTAAGATAAAGATTGTAGTGTGTAGATTGGTAAAATCCATAGATGAAAAGAATTGTGTTAACTTATTTGACTTGACAAGGAAAATTGCATTACCTCTATGATGCACAGCATCTTGCCAAGGATAAGTTAAATTGTACTGAAAAGATCTGAAGTTTCATTGTAATCGATTTTCCAGCTGAAATTAATTTTATAAATTTTTCAGTCTTCTTATTCTTAGTAATAAAATCTTTATCTTCATGCTTAAAAGGAAAACAGTCTAGGAATTGTAAGAAGAGAAAAATCAAGATCCAAAACTTCTCTCCATCTTTTCCAAACTTCTGAAGTTAGGTTTTAAATATGGAATTACCATTATACATAATAATTTTTTACATTAGAAAGAATGTTTCCACCCCAAATGGTGGAAAATTCAATGCTAAACCATTCACTTCCCAAGGATATGAAAGTTAAAAAAATGTGAATTAGTTAAAAAGCATCAAAATAATCCTTAAGTATTTGAAATACCTAGACAAAGCATTCATCATGAGATTGTTTTTACTATATAGCTTACTTAATTCTACGCATCTCTGATTTATGTTAAAAAAAAGAAAATATATTCTTTGCATGTAGAAAATCTAGTGGTAGAAAATGCAATTTCAAGTGTTTGGAATGAAATAGAATTTTAGGAAGAATATTCATTAAAAATAGAAACTAAACATTATTAATCAAAGTTATTCTATCATTTAAGCTCCTTTTAATCTTTTTCATGAGAGAAAGACTGTTATATTAAATAATACCAGCCTCTTGTAATAATTGTTTGTCAATAGCTAATATATCTAAGCTTAAATTGTTTCATTGTTATCAGTTTTCATTAACATATCAAATTTATCATAGGTAACATCTGAACAGGTACTGGATAAAATTTAAATAATTCTTCTTGAAACTGAAGTACATGTTTAAGAAAAATGAGCATACTGTTTGCAAGCAATCTTTGAATATTCTTATTCCTCATAATAACATGTGCCAATATCTGTATGATGATTGAATAAAAAACAATGAAAGAAGGCATTCTTGTTTGCTGCCTCTATTTATTTGAAAAACATCTGTATCTAATTCATTGGTGCTAATTACTGCTTGTGCCAGCAAGTAGAGTTGATTAATTATAGAAATGAATTTATATTCACATTCTAATTCCAACATTTTTTAAAAAAACCCTTCCAAATTAGTAAATGCTTTGAAAGCATATGAAAAATAATAAGATTTTTGCATAGTTAGTAAAATGTGCCATGTATGTGTGTATTTGATTAACTTGATGGTGTTGATTGAAGGTCTTCATTTGGTTTACAATATTTAGACTTTCAATTTGCTTCCAAGAATCAAGCACGTCTGCACCTATGGGAGTCACATACGAGGGCAATTCAGAAATAAACCTCCATCGAGGGCAATTCAGAAATAAACCTCCATTTGGTTATCAATGAAATACACTCAGAGATACAGAACTTTTAATATATACATTAGAAAACTATGTTACATTACTTTTCATCATAATCACCATTCAAACTGAGGCACTTATCATAATGTCTTACAAGGTTTGAAATTCTTTAGTGGCAGTTGCTCGGCGCCAAATCTGGCTATAGGCAGAGGTTGGATTCAGTGGATTCATACCACTTCAGCAGAACCGGTAACTATTTTTTTGTTGCCCAGGTCCAGAACAGACTTCTGGAAGCAGCATCCACACATGAACAAATACCACACTGGAAGTGGTGCGATAGATAATCCCACCAAATGTGAAGATGCCAAAGGAGCACTGCTAGTGAAGTTCATGGAGCATGATTTGACCATCAATTCAAAAGTCTACTATGAAACTTTACAAAAACTCAGATGAGCCATCCACAACAAGTATCGGGGCATGCTGACTTCCAGGATGGTGTTGGTTCAGGATAATGCTCACCCACACACTGCTAGATGCACCCAAGAACTTTTGAAGCAGTTCCATTGGGATATTTTTGATCACCCTCCCCCGATAGCCCAGATTTGGCAGCAAGTGACTATTACTAAGGAATTTCAAAGCTTGTAAGATGTTATGACAAGTGCCTCAATTTGAATGGAGTTTATGTTGAAAAGTAATATAATGTTGTAGTTTTCTAATGTGTATAATAAAAGTTCTGTATCTGTGAGTGTCTGTCATTAATAACCAAATGGAGGTTTATTTCCAAATTGCCTTCATAGATTAAAAGTGATTAACACCCGGAAGCTTAATATTTATGGAGGTTCTCAGAGATCCATGTCATAGCTGTCTCAAAGATGCTTTTTCCAAAAGGCAATTGGATTATTTTTTCTCTGACGAAGAAGAAAACTGCTAATGACCAGATGACTACCAAAAAATATGATCCTTCCATCCCTGCCCACTTCCTGTCAGAACTAATCCTTCTATCACCCCCACCATCCTGCCCAGAACCAATGAAGCTTCTTGGATGAGAAGCAAAAAGTCTTCTTCTTCGTCAGGGGAAAAAAAAAACAGTCCAGTTGCCTTTTGAAAAAACCCCACCTTTGAGACACCTGGAGACTTCTTCACTTTTATTATCTGTAACCCAATAGGATATAGAAAATAAAATATATAGACTTAGTACTCTATGTATTTCTCAGCAGGTTAAGTCTCCAAAAAATAGAACAGAACCAAATGTAATGTGGCAGGAGAAGCTAGCAAAAGAAAAACTCAGTTTGGAAAATGGGTGGATTTATTTTATTCAGTGTATTATTTTCTGAACCCCCAATAGCTGAAGCAATCTGGGAAGTTTATAATTAATTCGTCCTACTGGGGGCTGGGAGAAAGAGAGACCAGGGAAAACCACCTCCTGCATTTCTTAGAAAGAGGCAGTTGGACAGAAGCATTGTCCACTTAACTGCCCCATAGTTTGAAACTGCTGGTTTAAAACTTCTTCCTTCTTCTGTGTTTCCCAGTACATACGTGCACACAAAAATAAATGAGGATTGCACACATACAAAGAAGCGACACATATCTGTCTAACATGATAAGACTCTCAGACAATACATGGCATGGGTCCAGAATACCTCAGGGACCACCTGCTGCCGGCGTCGACTCCCCTCCGCCCTGTGCGTTCCCACAGAGAGGGCCTCCTCAGGGTGCCTCTGGTCAGAGAATGCCAGCTGGTGGCCCCCAGGGGGAGGGCCTTCTCTGTGGGCGCCCCGGCTTTATGGAATCAACTGCCGGTTGAGCTTCGGATGGCACTGGATCTTCGCTCCTTCTGGCGCGGGTTAAAGACCCATTTATTCGAACAAGCTGGCCTGGCCTGATGGGGGAAATGTTAGGGTTTTAATGTTTTTTTTTATATTTTGATTGTTTTAATTCGGGCAACAATTTAATCCTTTTTAACTTTTTAACTTCTATTTATATGCCCTGTTCACCGCCCTGAGTCCTTCGGGAGAAGGGCGGTATAAAAATTTAATTAAATAAATAAATAAATAAATAAATAAATAAATAAATAAATAAATAAATATGCACATAATCTAATTTGTCCTGAAGGTGAAAATAAATATACACACCTACATGTAATATCCTACTTATAAACTACCTGGAAGAGTGGGGGAGCTGGAGGCACTGTTCTGCAGTAGTTCTACTTCATAGGAGAGAACCATAATGCAGATGTTGAGCAGGACTCACAAACCATGTTTGGATGGGGAATTAAAAAGATTGACCATGAGTGGTAGTAAGATGCTAAGCTTAATTCTGCTACGATACAGATCTTCCTTGACTGGCAACATTCATTTAGTGACTGTTCAAAGTTATAGTGGCACTGAAAAAGTGACTTATGACAATTTTTCACACTTTTAACCATTGCAGCATCCCTATGCTTTTGAAACTTTGTGACAAGCAAAGTCACTGGAGAAACCAAGTGCATTAGTAACTTAGCAACTGCAGTGATTCACTTAACAACTATGGCATGGCAAAAAAAGGTCAGGAAATGGCAAACTCAATAACTGTCTCATTTAGCAATAAAAAGTTTGGACTCTCTTGTGGTCGTAAATCAAGAACTATCTGTACTACTAAGATGTACAGTATATATATGCTAGTCCCGAGTAGACATAATTTCTAGGAACTAAGATTCTATATAATTCAATCAATTAGAATAATATTTTATAAATCAGAAAGGAAAACCCTTGTATCATGGCTTTTAAACATATTTCAAATGTGACTTCCGGTTTGCCAACGCGGCCACCATGGACATCTGGAAGGCGAGCTCTGTCTTCTGTGTTCATTTTCACTTTGCTGGGGAACCCTGGAAAGGGTCAAAAGTCACCCTTTAGGGGTGACCAGCAAGGAGGGGATCCCCATTGGATCGTGGGAGGGTGGTAGCCCTTCCGCTTGATCCATGGCAGCCCTCCAAACCAACGAACAAAAGACCAGCCATAGCAATATGGCTCGTCACTAGGCTGCAGGTAGCCAAAGTCACACTTACCACCAGGCAATTTTAAAGCAGCACGGATGGGACTGGGTGAGATCTACCTCTTTTAAATACTTTTTTTTTCCTGCATGAGCTGCTTAAAGTACATTCCCCCTTGTGGAGAGGGAAGGGAGATTTCATCCCTTCCTCTAGAAACAGCAGCGACTGACTATCCAGGGAAGTTTAAAATGTTGAAAGAATAACTTGATCCTAATTGGAATTTTATTTTTTAAAGTTTGTTGACTAAAGGATTTTCTATGCTTACTGAAGATTGAGGTTTTTACTTATGAAAAAGAAGCAAAACTGAAAAGATTATAAAAACTTTGGATTTAAAAGAAAACTTTAAATGGTAGGGACAACATCTTGTGGCTAAACCTGATACTACAATTTGTTATTGCTTAAAAGAGACTTGGCCAGCAGCCCAGACAATAGATAAGACTTATGTAACCTTGAGACATCAGCTGTGAGAAGCCCAGCTGTGTTCTCTATCCAGTGACAAAATCTTTTTTGTATTCTCTGATTGTAAAGCTTTTAACCTAATACACTACTAAAAGAATATGGATGAAGATCAGGAACAGATTCTCTCTATGTTGAAAGCAATTCATCAAACTATTCTTACAGCTACTGATGAAATAAGAGGTTACAGAAAAGAACAAGATGTCAGCCCAGATATACAAACTCAAATTTGATTACAACTAAAAAAACCTATACACAATAAAACAGAAAAGGTGGAACAATTAAAGATTATGACAGAAGATTCAGCTGATTAACAAATACAGTCAATGGAAAACCCAGACAATATGGAAGAAGAAAAAGACTTTCTACATAAATCAGAAGGAACCTGAGGATCAAGGACAAGAAAAGATTGAAGAGAAGATAAACAGTTCAGGACAACCACTTCGACATGGAAAAATAGAGATGATTTGTTAGTCCTCTCAAAAAAATGGTGACCAGATGGTCTTTTCTACATCAAACAATCTACATAACAACACAGGGAGATTTGTTTGATGACTCAAAAGCACAGACATGGAAGACGATTTGGCAAAGAAAGAAAGCCAGAATAAGACTGAAGAAAATTGGGGTTTTGACTTACTCATGAGAATTAAAATAGAATATACTCAAATAGATGTGTACTTTGAATACTAGATATTGTTATGAGATGAGATAAAGAAAACTTTGGTCATTTATAACTTAGAAGTATAAATATTAATAGTTAAATTTGAACATTGATTTGGTTATAAAGGTTAAAAGTAAAGGTAATTAAGATATATATAAGCTAAAAATCTATCGATGAATGTAATAAATATGTTTTTATTTAGTGGTAATAATAAAAATTATTAGCTTAAATATGAGATAGTAGATATTAAGAGAAAAAGACAGGAAGTATTAAATGTTGAAATAGGAGGAATTTCGGTTACTAAATTTAAGATATCTGGAAATTAGTAGAAAATAAGAATATTATGTTGTATTACCAACTAGTTGATGTAAGATGGTGAAAATTCAAAGAGATAAGACATGTATCCTGAACATTAGATCTTGTGATGAATTGTGATAAAGGGAATTGGGGTTATTTAAAACTTGGAAATTATAAATATCAAGCATTAAATATTAATATTAATGGGAAACTAAAAATTGGGAAAAATTAACCAGGAAAATGATTGTCTAAAAAGATTGAATGTTAAAACAACTAGGATATGTATAAACTAAAAATTATTGATAAATGTAAGAAAGTTATTTTTTATTTAATTGATATAATAAGAATTGCATTAATTTAAATATGAGACAGTAAATACTAAGGGGAAAAGAGAGGAAACATTTAATATAATAGTTTGAGTTCTGTATTAAAGATATTTGTATGTTACTGAATTATTGACCAACTCAGCTGCCATGTTGCTTTTCAAATATTTAAATGTAAAACCAGAAAATCAATAATTTTTTTCTTAAACATATTTCAATTGTGCTAACTCACAATTTACAAAAAGTTTGGGCTAGCACAATTCATAAAATCATAGCTTTATGGTTTCCATTGTTTATAGAATAACCTACATTTGATTGGATCTAACACTAACTTGTACACTGTGATTTACCGTATAAAGCTTTGTGGTGATTCACACAGTTTGTTACATTCCCCATTCCCCACAAAAAAACCAACAACACTTCAATATGGAATCCTACCAGAATCAGTTAGATTTGTATGCAATTCTACTCTGCATTTTTTTAAAGATACAATCATGGAACTAACAAATTTCTGTTGGATGGTACATTATCTATTCCTTTATTTGACTGATTACAAGTCTTATATGAAAAAGCAGATAGGGAAGTCATGCATACTGGAATTTCAGTTGCTTATTCAAACAACTGAAATTCCAGTATGCATGACTTCCCTATCTACTTTTTCATGGTTAATTGATTGTTGTTATTGTTAGTTGTGAAGTTGTGTCCACCCATCGTGACTCCATGGACAACTTTCCTCCAGGCCTTCCTGTCCTCTACCATCTTCTGGAGTCCATTTTGTCTCATGCCTACTGCTTCAGTGTGTTAATTGATAAGAGTCATTAATTGGCCATTTAAATGTCACATTACTTATAGCAATAGCACTTAGACTTATATACTGCTTCACAGTGCTTTACAGCCCTCTCTAAGCAGTTTATAGAGTCAGCATATTGCCCACAACAATCTGGGTCATCATTTTAATGACCTCAGAAGGATGGAGGTCTGAGTCAACCTTGAGCCAGTGAGAATCGAACTGCCAAACTGCTAGCAGCCAGGAGTCAGTAGAAGTAGCCTGCAGTACTGAATTCTAACCACTGTTCTCTCAGGGTTTATGTATATGCAAGTATCATGATGAAGATATATTGCTTATTACAAATTGTCCCCTAAAATTGTTGGACAATATTATGTCTTTAAGATCAGAATGCTTACATACCTGGAACAATAAGAAAAATTGCACAAATAAAGAATGAAACAGGATGGTTAATGTGTTTTTTTTAGACTTTTGTTTATATTAATCTAATCACAGATGGAAAAATGCATTTCTAAGCAACTTTGCTTAGAACAGCTTCTTATGACAATACCTTGTCATGACAATACCATCAAACAACATTTACTATCCCAAATCCTTGAGAAGGATGAAATAGATAGATAAGAATGCCAAATCCAGTTGAAATCTGGCTGAGTATGCCCCAGCCAAAATAATAACAAAATCCCTGGAGAATTTTCAAACATTTATGTTCAAAAATCATATTAGAAATATTAACAGTAATAGACTTGCAGAGGTTTAGGTAAACGAGGAAAACCCTTTTATAAGCAACCAAGGCTAGCTATTCTTCTCTATCTTCATCAAATTAGATTACATTTTGAATTGCAATATAACAAAGAACATTTATTCTGCAATTTAAAACCCCATTGTATATCCGGTCTTGAATAGATTTAAAATATTTTTTTTCTAAGGAACCCATTATCTATTAGAACTTTATCCTTCTTTTTTTCCCTAATCTGATAGAGGTAGCAGAAAAGAAAAATAAATTAAAATTATCCTCTTGAACATTTTGTCTCTCCCACAATTCTTTGTACTTTAAAAAGCACATTGTATCTGTTAACTGCTTCTGCAACACTCTCTATACTTTCTATGCCAGTTTCCTGAAATCCCCATTGAATAATGCCTATAGCGTCATAAAATGTACATGAGATAGGAGAGAGAGGATATCACAGATATAATACAGATAGTCCTCACTTAACAATAATTGGCCTGGAATTAATAATAGCTGTTCCAGTTCCATTGTCGGTTTCCTGCATTAAGCCGATCCCATGCTCTTGTTAAGTGCAACATCACATGGTCATCATTTGCCACCTCCTATTAACTTCCCTACTGATTTTGCTTGTGAGAACCCAGCAGTAAAGGTCATAAATGGGTAGAATGTTACTCACAATGTTATAAATGTGAGTTCGTCACCAAATACCAAGATTGCAATCACATGACCATGGAGATGCTGTAATGTCTACAACTCTGAGGACTGGTCTTAAAGACCACTCATTCAGCAAATCTTCAAACAAACCCTGAATTAGTTGTTATTGAGGTCTATCTTAAGGTATCCATCATAATTCAGTTGCTATTCTCAGATGCTTTATATTAATGAATGAACTTCGGACATTTTTCTCCAAAGTTCTGTTGTATATTTTGTTAGATAGGTGAGCTTTCACAGTTCATATATACAGTATAATTAAAGCACAAAGACATTGAAAATATTATTTAATTTATGCATAAAGTGTATTTGAATAAGAAGTAATATATGTTATGCTTTTCCTCAGAATATTGATTTTTGAAATTTCCTGATCTGAATTTTTGTTGTTGGGCATGGCATTTTTCATGTATTTCACAATTATTAATATTTATTTTATTTCAATAGCAAGATATATCAACAGAGCCTGAAAATCAATATGTATTTTAAATAGACTATATTTCAGAGAAGAGATGTGTATATATAGAAGAGATTATAACTCACCCATTACAGTTTTTCACACACACACACGGCGTTTTTTCCCATAGAATGCTCAGAACTGTGTTCCGGCACCTTTTTTTGCACAAAAAAAAAAATGCTGAAGGAAACTGTTCTGGAGAGCCAAATTCTCCTCAGGCAGCCAGGTTGCAGAGCAGCAGAATGCATCACAGCAACCGGCCTTCAGATGGCTCAAATTGAAGGAAATGTGATCCGTACAGGCTAATTTAAAAGTGGGAGGGTAAGAAGGGCCAAGTGTGAACAGGTTGCCTAGCAATCTGCTTAAACAGTCTCTGTAACTTTCAGCTCCCGATGCCTTGCCTTTTTTAAGCTGGGAAGTTGAAAATAAGGCTAAAAAGAAGGCAATAGAGTACTATCAAGGAAAATGTATAGATATAGCTAGCAGACTTTTAGGGAACATTTATTTTTCATACACTATTCGAATTTTGTTTTAATGCCATGGTGATACACAATCAAATGTAGTCAGTCTTTTTTTTAATCCCAAAGCATCTGTTCATTAAATACAGTATAACAAAGTTTGAATGACGGAATTATTTTTTATCTAAGGATAACTAATGATAACAGCTCTTAAATCTGTTATTTTGTTTTATTTTTGCACAAAAAATTGTATAATTTGCATTTGCATTCATTTACAAATAGAATATGTTGTTAAAATGTATTGGTGTTGAAATAATTAGTGCACACATATACCTAAAATCAGTTCATTGCATTTGGCAATTGTACTAAAAAAAAATCTCATTGTCAACCAATATAATCATTTAATTTGAAATCAAGTGAAAAATTGATTTAAATTATTTTATTAAAACAAATTAATGGCAATTCTTTTATAAGAAGTTGCCTCAAACAATATGAGTTTGACATGCCTGCTGTAGATAGCTGAATGCTCCAAATAAATTCAAGACCAGGCCTGTACATGCAGCCTACCAAGCACCCTTGGACAGAGCACAGACTTTTTTTAAAGTAATAAAATCTCCACCACTGCCCTGAAAGTCATGTTGCCTAGTGCCTCCATGGCTTACCATGACCATGAGCTCCAACACTGTAGATGCTCCTCTAGTCACCAAATCATTGATTAGCCAACCAGCATTCCTTTGCAGACCACAAAGATTTTTAATTTGTCCCTTCTACAAGTTGCACAGACTTCTTCTAGTTTTTCCTCTTGCCTTTCCGAGTTAACACCTTGGTCTGTCATTGAGCAAGAATTGACTTTGTAGGGAAGCATATTATCATTTGATGTATACTTAACATATGTTCTACCTTTATTTACCAATTATATAATATTTGTATGCAATCCACATGGCGAGGTTTGGGGCAACTTACAATAGAAAAAAATATATTTTTAAAATCATAAAATTAAAACATAAAAGCAGGGCTTTTTTCTCATAGAACAATCAGAATGGCATTCTGGCACCTTTTTTTCACAAAAAAAGCTTTTGAACAAGCTTTTGAAAGCCTTTCCTTTTGAAAGCCAATAGGAATTGCTGCTGAGCATGCCAAAAGACCTGGTCGGCAAACATTGCACCGGCAAGTTGTCTGCAACAAAGGCGAGTTGGCAGGAACTTTGCATCCCTCCCTGCTGCCCAATTACACCATCTCAACTAGGTAAGTAAGAGAGGACAAGGAGTGGGAGGTGGGTTTTGCAGAGTCCATGTGCACTCCTTCCTAGTGCTCACCCGTGTCAGCCAGGCTGGTGTCCTACCTGGTGCTGGACCTGCACCACCGTCATCTCACCCTGCATGCCTAAGTGGCCACCCTGCATCGCCTGGCCCGCCCCACCTCTGCCGCCTGCCCCACACAGCCCCGCCATATAGAGCAGGCCGTGTTGCTCCCACAGCACCAGCCATGCTGGCTCTGGTCCTGGGGGGCAGCCTGCCACCAACACCCCTCATACCCATGACCGCAGCTGCTTTGCATGTTAGGCAAAGGATTTAGCCCATATTTGGGTTGACGCAGGTGTTTGTATCTGGATCTTTGGTCATTCGGGTTTTTCCCCACATAGAATTGAAGGTGTAGGAGCAACGTTTTGATGGAATCCCATCCGTCATCCTCAGGCTGGTGGCTTCAGCTTCCTTCTTCTGGGAGAAGCATGTGGTAGTGGCTGTTTGTTCCTCTTTTTTAAACTGCCAGAGGGGGTGTTCTGTGGGTGGAGGTGTGCTCTGATTGGGTGGGGGATTAGGTGTGTTCTGATTGGGTGGGAGTGTGTTTTGAATGGTGGGTGTGTTCTGATTGGGTGGGAGTGTGTTTTGAATGGTGGGTGTGTTCTGATTGGGTGGGGGTGTGTTTTGAGTGGATGGGCTGGTCTCAGCTGCCAGCCTTAGACCTGAGCTGGTGAGTTGTGCTGTTTTTGTTCGGCTTCGTGTTTGTGGTGGTGCCATGTTTTTATAGTGGGTGTCAGTTTGCTTATTGTGTGGTTTGGAGGGGTTTAAAGTGGCTGATTTTGCAGCTGTAGTTAGGTTTCTGTTTTGTGGTTGTGCGTCGTTATCATTGTGGGTTCGGATTTGCTTTTTGAATGGTTGTGTGGTGGTGATGTCATGTGATGTTATCATGAGTTTGGGTTTGGTATCATTCTTTGTTTCATGTGTTGCTGTGAGAGAGGAGGGGTTTGTTTCTGGTGTTCCTTTAGTCTTCGGAGTTTATTGGTGTGTGTGTCTGTTTTGTAGGCAGTCTCTGTTTCAGCCCTCCAGACAGCGATTTGTTTGAATTTGTCCCAAAGTGTGGGGTGGATCTTGTTGCTGAGCTTGAGGTGAAGTGTGAGGAGGTCTCTTCAATGCGTGCACTTATTCTTCTGTTGGTCTGTCCGATGTATGTGGTGGGGCAGGTGATGCATGGGATTTTGTATACTCCTTGGTTTTCTAACCCAATTATGTCTTTGGGGTTTCTTAGGATGGTGGATATTTTTCTGTCTGTGTAGAATGCTGTTTTGATGTTGACAGACCAACAGAAGAATAAGTGCACACATTGAAGAGCACAAAAACTCACTCAGAAAGGGAGAACAATCTTCATCCCTGGTCCAACACTTTGAAGCCACGGGACATGAAATTGATTTTAAAAAAACCAAAAATCAGAACACACCTAATCCCCCACCCAATCAGAGCACACCTCCACCCACAGAACACACCCCCTCTGGCAGTTTAAAAAAGAGGAACAAACAGCCACTACCACATGCTTCTCCCAGAAGAAGGAAGCTGAAGCCAACAGCCTGAGGATGACGGATGGGATTCTGTCGAAACGTTGCTCCTACACCTTCAATTCTACGCGGGGAAAAACCGCGTAGAATTATATATATATATATATTAATATATATATATATATATTAATTACGCGGTGGCTCAGTGGGTTATGATGCTGAGCTTGTCAATCATAAGGTCGGCAATTTGGCGGGTTGAATCCTGAGTGCCGCGTAACAAAGTGAGCGTCTGTTACTCGTCCCAGCTTCTGCTAACCTAGCAGTTTGAAAGCACGTAAAAATGCAAGTAGAAAAATATGGACCACTACGGTGGGAAGGTAACAGCGTTCCGTGCACCTTTGGCATCTAGTCATGCTGGCCACATGACCATGGAGATGTCCTCATACAAGCACTGGCTCTTCGGCCTTGAAACGGAGATGAGCACCATGCGGGAGATGAGCATGTGCGAGAGAACCCCTTGCTAGGCCCCAAACACGGGACAAATCTTATTTCCTGTTTCAGCCTAACACAAGGCCATCTACAGGCAGTGGTCACAGTAGTGACAGCTCATATTTGTGTAAATTTTTTGGATTGCTAACAAAGAATTAAAGGGATATATATAGCAAGGTCCATTCAAAAAGCCTTGACAAATACTTAAACATACATTTGCCTTGCCTTCCAGCTAATATAAGAGAGAAGGAACCCGTGGCTCAGGAGGTTAAAACAATGCCTGATATATAATCAGCCCGGGTTCGAATCTCAGATAAAGGGTATGACTAACTGATGAGAACATAAAGAGTTCGAAATGATCATCTTAGCCTCCCAAATTCTTTATTAGCAATTTGAATAATTTGCACAAATAATGAGCTGTCATAAGTTGACTAGTTCCTGTGGATAAGCCCTGAGCCAGGCCAAAACAGGAATGAAAGAGTTAATTAGCAAGGTCCATTCAAAAAGCCTTGACAAATACTTAAACATATATATATATATATATATATATATATATATATATATATATATATATATATATATATATATATATATGTGTGTGTGTGTGTGTGTGTGTGTGTGTGTGTGTGTGTGTGTGTGTGTGTGTGTGTGTGTTTTCTGAGGTTTTCGCGGGTGTTCGTATGTGCATCTTTGGTTATTCGGGTTTTTTCCCCGTGTAGAACTAAAGGTGTAGGGGCGACGTTTCGACGGAATCCCATCCGTCATCATCAGGCTGGTGGCTTCTGCTTCCTTCTTCTGGGAGAAGCATGTGGCTGTTTGTTCCTCTTTTTTAAACTGCCAGAGGGGGTGTGTTCTATGGGTGGTGTGCTCTGATTGGGTGGGGGAGTAAGTGTGTTCTGATTGGGTGGGAGTGTGTTTTGAATGGTGGGTGTGTTCTGATTGGGTGGGGGTGTGTTTTGAGTGGATGGGCTGGTCTCAGCTGCCAGCCTTAGACCTGAGCTGGTGAGTTGTGCTGCTTTTGTTCGGCTTCGTGTTTGTGGTGGTGCCATGTTTTTATAGTGGGTGTCAGTTTGCTTATTGTGTGGTTTGGAGGGGTTTAAAGTGGCTGATGTTGCAGCTGTAGTTAGGTTTCTGTTTTGTGGTTGTGCCTCGTTATCATTGTGGGTTCGGATTTGCTTTTTGAATGGTTGTGTAGTGGTGATGTCATGTGGTGTTATCATGAGTTTGGGTCTATCATGGTGGTTGGGACTCATCTGTCAATCAAGGCGGGTTTCCAAATGGTTGGTAGGCGAGAGGTATCATCTCGTTTGTTTATGCTGTGGGGGCGTTTTTCTATCTCAATGGCTTCTCTGATTATTCTGTTGTTAAAATGTTCAATTTTGGCAATAGTTTTGGTTTTTTTAAAATCAATTTCATGTCCCGTGGCTTCAAAGTGTTGGACCAGGGATGAAGTTTGTTCTCCTTTTCTGAGTGAGTTTTTGTCCTCTTCAATGCGTGCACTTATTCTTCTGTTGGTCTGTCCGATGTATGTGGTGGGGCAGGTGGTGCATGGGATTTCGTATACTCCTTGGTTTTCTAACCCAATTATGTCCTTGGGGTTTCTTAGGATGGTGCATATTTTTCTGTCTGTGTAGAATGCTGTTTTGATGTTGTGTTTTTGGAGGACCTTGCTGATTCTGTCTGTGGTCCCTTTTAAGTATGGGAGGAGGGCTTTGCCATTTTCTTGTTCTCTGTCTTGGGTTTTTGTGGGTGTCTCTCTTCGGATTAAGTTGGTAATCGTGTTTCTTTGGAATCCATTGGCTGTTAGTACATTAGTGAGAGTGTGTAGTTCGGTTTTTTGGTGTTGTTCGTCAGCTAGGTGTTTTGTTCTGGAGATGAGTGTCTTGGCTACGGAGTTGATCTGTGCTGGGTGGTGGTGTGAGAGTGCGTTCAGATAGCGGTTTTGTGTGGTTTTTTATGGTAGATAGTGTGTCCTAGGGAGCCGTTGGATTTCTTGTAGACTAAGACATCAAGGAAGGGAAGTTGATTGTTAGCTTCTGTTTCCATAGTGAATTGTATTTTGGGGTGTAGGCTATTGAGGTGTGTGAGGAAGTCATCCAGTTTTTCTTTGCCGTGTGGCCAGATTACGAAGGTGTCATCTACGTATCTGAGCCAGAGTTTGGGTTTGTGGTTGGATTTTTCTAGAGCGAGGGTTTCAAAGTGTTCCATGTAGAGGTTTGCGATGACAGGTGAAAGGGGTGATCCCATGGGTGCTCCTTCCATTTGTTTGTATCTTTGTCCATTGTAGATGAAGTATGTGTTAGATAGGCAGTGGTTGGTCAGATCTAGGATGTGTTTTGGGGGGTTGTATTTATTTAGGATAGCTGTCAAGGCTTCTTTGATTGGCACTTGGGTGAAGAGGGATACGACATTGAAGCTCACAAGTAGGTCACAGGGCTGTAAGTTTAGTTTACTTATGATCTCTATGAATTGGAATGAGTTTTGTACGTGTGAGGTGATGGAATTTGTATAAGGCTGTAGTTGTTTGGCAAGAAATTTGGCTAGATTTTGTAGAGGTGAGCCTATGGAGCTGACTATGGGTCTGAGTGGGGTTCCTTCTTTGTGTATCTTGGGCAGACCATAGAGCTTAGGACATCTGGATGATTTTTCTCTGGGAATGATTGTTTTCTGGATCTCTTCACTGATGGGGGTGGCTTTTATTTTTGATTTTGTGGTTTTTTCCAGGTAGGTGGTGGGATCTGTCTTGAGGGGTTTGTATGTGGAGTCTCGGAGTAGGTTGGATAATTTGGTATGGTAGTCAGATGAGTTCATTACCACCGTGGCGTTGCCTTTGTCTGCTGGAAGAATGATTATGCTGGTGTCATTTTTTAGGTTAAGTAGTGCTGTCTGTTCCTCTTTGGGTAAGTTGCTTTTGGGTGGTTTGCTGGTGCAGAGGATGTTGGTAACTTCGAGTCTGATTTTGTTGGCGTCATCAGGGTTAATTTTGGTCAGGCTGGATTCGACTGCGCATATAATGGTTTCCGTGGGAATGTGTTTGGGAGCGACTGCAAAATTAAATCCTTTAGTCAGGACGTTGGTTTCGGCTTTGGTGAGAATCCTATCTGAGATGTTGTGAACAGTTTGTTTCATGTGTTTCATTCAAAACACACTCCCACCCAATCAGAACACACTTGGTCCCCTACCCAATCAGAGCACACCTCCACAGAACACACCCCCTCTGGCAGTTTAAAAAAGAGGAACAAACAGCCACATGCTTCTCCCAGAAGAAGGAAGCTAAAGCCTGATGATGACGGATGGGATTCCGTCGAAACGTTGCGCCTACACCTTTAGTTCTACGCGGGGAAAAACCCGAAAAACCAAGGATCCATATATATATATATATATATATATATATATATATATATATATATATATATATATATATATATATATATATATATATAGAGAGAGAGAGAGAGAGAGAGAGAGAGAGAGAGAGGGAGGGAGGGAGGGAGGGAGAGAGAGAGAGAGAGAGAGAGATACATATAGACATAGATATAGATATTATGTACAAAGTTTCATTTCCTTAATATGTATAATATATTGTTTTGCACATTTTTTTATCCTGAGGAGTCACATCATAACATCTACAAGATGTGAAATCTAAAAAGAACTGTACTCCAATCTACAAAATCATTTGGGAAATGTAAATTAAACCAATTCATTTAAAAATATGGACAACATTAAATTTGCTAACTTTTCAGCTTAAAATGGAAACAAATAATCTTAATGCAAGCAGGTGTTCTAATATATGTGGGATATTTTAGGGGGGGGGGGGAAATCACCAATCCTTTTGCAAAAGTGGCCACAACCCTAGCCCTTGAAATCTAAGTGTAACTGTGGACTGAAATAGCACCATAATTCATCAGGGTATATATCTTTGGGGACTCATTATAATTAAGAATTACTCTATTTACACATGACATAATTATTTCTAATTTAAAAGTCTTGCTATAATTGGTAACTGAGGATTAAACAACTACCAACCATTTTATACAGAAGCAGGTGTCAAAGTAGACCTCAACAGTTTTGCAATCAAATTGCTGGCAATTAGAACAGATGTTCTAGAAACTGTCAACCAATTTCTTTTTCTGCCTCACACAATGCTGCTAGAAATGCTCAATTTTATCTTACCTGAAGTTCAAGTTCACTAGTGAATTCTGCATCTACCTACTTGTGGTAATAGTCATAGATTTCCTAATTCCATGAATCCATTCCCACACTGCTCATTTTCTCTCTCATCTTTCTCAATCAAGCCACCTTGTCAAGTCACATAATCCTCTAACTGGTGCATCTTCTATAAAGTCAAAAGCAATGTTTCTCAATCTTGGCAACTTTAAGATAGGTGGGCTTCAATTCTCAGAATTCTTCCGCATGCTGAATGGGAGAAACACTGGTCTAATATGACAGCATGGTGTAGGAAACCAGTTGAAAATGGAGGCACTGGGAATAGATTAACCAGGCATACTACATGGGGGGATGTCTCACATACGTATATAAGATTTCTTTGACTTTATTGATATAAATAGAGTACTATATATGAATTTTATATATATATATATGCATGTATGTGTGAGCGGCACAGTGGCCTAGAGGTGAAAACACTTGCCTCCCACTCGGAATGTTGAGAGTTCAATCCTAGGCAGTGACATATTTTTCTCTATCAGGGCACAGAAAAAATATCTGTTTCAAGCTCAACATAGGCATCAGGAAGGGCATCTGGCCAGTAAATGCTCAGCTACATTGAGTTGCCCCAACTTACCCCAGTAAAAAGAGATTACAGGGTTGTAAAAAGAAAAATAAATGCATGTATGCATTTGTATATATATCATGCTACATAGTGGTGCATGCAGCCAAATGTGGCTTATAATTGGTTTTTGATAGTTTTCTAGCTCTGGTTCTGTTTCTGTTCCATACTGATTCTTTGATCTGGTCCATTTTCCACTACCTGCATCTTTGGCTAATCCTAACGAAAGATGGATCTGCTTTAATGAGATGCAGGCAGAGGGTAGCTTTTGCATTCCCATGAATTTTGAAGAATTTATGAACTGAATCTGAAGTCTAAAGCAGAGAACACTTTTGGTAAATTGACCTAGGTAGATTTTAAAAACTGAAGACTATTGCTTTCACATTGTTAGTGAATTTGCTCATGTATTCGTCTCCTGCTGAGGTTCTCTTCAGTGCAACTTTGTTGATTCATGTTCTCTCTGTGTGATTGCTCTTCTCCTGTTGTGAGCTTTTTAAGATGCATTCTACTTCTGGTTGTAATATGCTTCTTGCCTTTATTTTTTTGCTGTGTAGTATTCTGTCATAGACAGAGAGAAAGAGAGAGAGAGGAGAGAGAGAGATGGAATAATAGGCAGCGTGCTTGGCTGCTGTGTGTTGATTTTAACAATATTTTGGTAAATAGTTAAAAAAAAGAATAGATTTTGTACTGACCAGCAACCTTCTCTTATTCTTGCCAAAGACTTGGTAAAACTGCTGTTATTAAAGTGCTAAGCCTGTAATATGCTAAACTGGATGCTAATGAAAATGATGTAAATAAGCAATTAGTTGTTCATATGAGTGCAAGACTGAACACTTTAAGGGATTGATTGAAACAGGCTGAAAATTCAGTGTATTAGAAATTGGAGAAGAATCAAAATCTGATACAAGCTCCTGCAAGTCTGTCCTATCATCAATAGGATTTAAAGAGATGGTTTTTTTTTTTTAGTTTTCAGAAGAAAAATAAATAATCACTTTAGTGCAGGGGTATCAAACTGCTGGCCTGCAGGCTGGATGCATCATGCGGAAACCATGCCCAACCCAGCTCTGGCAAGGGCAAAAAAGTAATGCTACATCACAACACATCATATAATATGGCGAGTTTGACACCCCTGCTTTAGTGGTATTTTTTTACAAGTTGTCTGCCACCTTAAGTATCTTCAAAGCACAAAGATAAAAACAAAGCATTCTCATTGTTTCCTAAAGCTAGAATACAGCCAGTTGTTTTGTTTTTAAAGTTTTATTCTTTAGGGAGTATAAACATTTAAGCTGTTTTAAATTTTGCTTTATAAGAATGTTGCCAGTTTGGAATGTTCTAATAAAATGCTTTTATTTCCTGCATACTATAGAAATTCATATGTCAAAAGATTTTATGTTGTTTTCAGTTTGATTGAATGGACTTTTCTTCTTAACTGAATTCTGGCATGCAGAAAAATTATGATCTTCAATTTAAATATCGGTGCTAAAATATGGGACTATTCTTAGATTTTATTGGAAAAAATCTTCTGCGGCAGATAATTTTTTTTAAAAAAAAACTTATTTTGCTCAGATCACAAGTTACCTATATTGATTTCAAATTTTCAGAAAGGGTATATCTTGTAAAGAGTACCTAAAATTAGAAAAACTGTAGATCTGCCTTGACCTGTTTTCTCCAGAACTATGAAAAGACTTACCACGCTTTTCATCTTTGAGTTACCTGTCAGGGTTGGTTTATGGACAGCTATCAAATGTGATAGAAGGTAGCACCAGAGAATGAGACAAGGCTGACTAAAATTAACATTCTGGAACAACATCTTTGATTTATGGTAGATATCTGCATCCTGCCCAGGCCAAAATTTGCATATAATCTGAATTACTGATAAGGGGAAGTGGAAAGAATAAGGGGACAAGGCAAGCAGAGGAGGAGGTGGTGGATGAAGGGGAAAAAAGAAAAAAAAAGGTCAGCTGAGAATGAATGCTACAATAGGTCAGTTGCAATGGGAAGCCTGGGGTGAAGTGAGTGTCGCAATGTCGCTTCAGTCAACTGTCCCACTCCAGATTCAGTTACAGCACAGATAATAATAATAATAATAATAATAATAATAATAATAATAATAATAATAATAATGATGATGATGATGATGTTGGAAGGTACCTTGGAGGTCATATAGTCCAACCCACTGCTCAGGCGGGAAATCTGATACCATTTCAGACAAATGGCTGTCATCTATTTCTGATAATTCCTGTTTTGGAATTATCAGAAATATGGTTTTGCAGTAATACATTAATTTGGCTGTCCCTCACACTGATGAATCTATTTTGATTTGGTTTCAAAAACTTTGACATTTTTGACGCACCAGTTTGTTTTATCCACAATCATTTTAGGCATATTTTTAATTAAAAGTCTGCATACAAAACCTGTGCATATTTTCTTCCTCATTTCCCCAAAATATGTATATATTTGGAATATTTCTTGTAAACATGCATTGTACAAGCAATTTTTACTTTCCTCTAATAGGTTATTCATTTATGCATTCTCCCTATTGCACACATTTTAATCTACAATTTGTTTAAAATGTACATTGTCCTGTGCATTTTTAATAACAAAACTCCATCATAAAATCTGGAGTTGTAAACTGAATAAATAAATGATTCATTCTGATTAATGTATTAATTCAGAAAGTATAAGTTTAATATGCTTATATTTAAAATGCAAACCACACATTTTTTTCTTTCCATTCCTAATGTAATTAATTAATTTTTAGGTGGATCTCCTAACTTTTCCATAGGAGCTCAATCTTCTTTCTCTTCCCATTTCCTTTAAAACTATAACCCTATGAAGTAAATTGAGTGAGATTTTATGATTAGCCAAATGTTATACTGTCATTTTTCATGGTTCCAGCATGCTAACCATTATTCCACTCTGTTTTATACAACTGCAAATAAGCAACCAAGAACATGCATTACACCAACCTCTAAACTATGTATTTAATAAAATTCACACATATCTTACTGATATAAATGGCTATTTAATAGCAATAGTGCAAAATGTGGTTCAGATAAGTTATTAATGTATTTAGCCTGCAGTCCTATACCTAGTTTATTGCAAATAAAATATGCTGCTTTGAGTGAGACATATTTTTAGTGAATATCTCTAGGAATGTGCTATTGCATTCAAGGAAACTGGGCAAGGAATACTGTATACATTTAGCTGACAAAAATAAAGATAAATGTTCTAGTATATTGTGTTTCTTTTTGCCCAATACTGTTCCACTTATACCATATTGTTGTCTTTTAGTTACCTTGTTCAGGAAAAAGTCTGAAATACAATAAAGGAACTAATTGTATGGATCTTAGAGTCCTCAGCCACATTGTGAAGGCATCCCAACATGAAATTAAATAATTCATAAAAAGTTGAAGAAGATTAAGTAATATATAACAAAATGTTCTTGCACAATTATCCTCATTGAAGTTTTTAGCTACATTCCTTTAACAGAAGCAACATCCATTGCACTTTAGGCATAAGCATTATTTCAATTTCATTCATTTTTGTCCCTTTGATTGTTGTTCTGTTTAATATTTTTTTACAAAAACCATTCTCATCCATGTGCCAGAAACAACCTTATCAAAAAGGCTTCTTCACAGCAGCCTTACATCAATGCTAGACATGATTCCTGTTAGATTGAATCTCTGTAAGCAAGGCAACTGTGTAAGAAATCGGCTTTTTTATGCCTGATTTAATTGTACGGTAATCCTGCCCAAAGGATTTAATGACACAAGTTCATTTTTATTACTATGCATCATTCTTTGACTTTGAGAATATTTTTAAAGGGTGGGGTATTAAATAAAATAAACCTTTATTAATCATAAAGCCAAATTATTATGATATCATGTTATTAGTTATACTTACTTGGCATAGACAAATCTTAGTAGCTAGCAGTTGAAGAACCTAAGCATCTGAGATTCACAATCAATACATATCATAGCGATACTGAAATTGTATTTATTTACTTAATTGAAAATTTTTATATGCTGACTTGTATTGCTAACTAATTTCCCCATAATTCACCATAATTTGGGGGCCTGATGGCTGACAGTCCAGGTTTGAGACTTGAGTGCTTTGAAATGGGATGAGCTTCTGTTCCTTATCTGCTCCTGCTCACTTAGCAATTCGAAAGCATGCAAATATGAGCAGATTAATAAATACCACTTTGGTGGGAAGGTAACACATATGTGCACCTTTGGCATTTAGCCATACTGGGCAAATGACCACAGAAAATATTTTTGGACAAAAATATGATGGAGATGAGCACTGTGCCCTAGAGCCCAACTGTCTGAATGATGGGAAAATCTTTACCTTACTTTTTTTTTAATTTTTCACCAGATTTCAAAATTTAAAAATAAAATCAGTAAAATGAAATAATAGCTAAAATTGAAAAGTACATAAAATTTAAACTATTTAGGTAAATAAATAGTTCTTAGCCTGATAACTAAAAGATCACAATACTATTGCCAAGAAGGCTTCTATTCCCATGGTTGACATCTGTCTCCATGTTGAAGAGGCAGTTCAAGCAGATTGGTATGGGAATTGTGCATTCCTTCTAGGGAGATAAATCCCAAGCTTTTTATGACTCTCTGCATAAGAACCAGCACTTTGAATTGGCTCCAAAATGAACAGCCTGCCACTGCAATTCTTCTCGAAGTGGCAAGTTATAATTCAGAGTTGGACAATTCTGGCAGACATATTTTTTCAGATGTTCAAAGGAAGCCTCTCATATTGTCAAGTTATGTTTTTTTTCTATTAGATTTCCAAACAAATGTAACAAAAGCAATTCTTGTGCATATACAGAAATATACAGATTATCCAAATAAGTGTAAAGGCATTCACTTTGACTACTCGATTCACTATTTTATTTTATTTTTTCGCTTAATGTTGACTTTGAATCTGACTGACTTGCCACAAATTCCTCTGTTGGTTTTTTCATAAATAGATAGCAAATATATGCATATAGGTTTTTTATATAACTGAAAAGGGAAGAAAGTAAATCACAGCTTTTTCATAGAAAACTGAAGGTTTTGTAGAGGTCACCTCTTAAAATAGACTAGATTTCTTTTTATTATCCAGACACTGAAAGTGAATAATTAATATCAAGAATAATTGTTAGTGCTGCTTATCAATTATTTAACATAAGCAGAGTAATACAGCCTGTTAAGAAACTAGAAATTATGTTCATTATATGCTATTAATTAACTATCTACTGTATTTATTGTTTTTTGCCAAAGAGAAGTCAGGGTAATGAGCTACAAATCTCATGACATTTCAGAAAATGATAGTGTAATAAGGAACATTTCTACCTATTCATTAATGTTCTTTATTCATTTGTTTATTTAGTCCACTTAGCACCAAATTTATCTTCACATTCCCTGAATAAGCAACTGCCACTATCTACTCAGTTGTAGAGTGCAGTGGGATACTAGTTGTTATAAATTGGTATATACTGTATGCTGAGTTATGCCAGCCTTTGAATTCCAGCTAATGGGAGTTGAATAACAGAAAAAAATGGTGTTGGCATTTAAAAGAAAAGTACACACACACACACACACACACACACACACACACACACACACATATAGGGAATAAAAAAAATAGCATATGAGAGTTTCTATTGAATCATCATCACCTGCACACAACCAAAGGTGCATAAAAATATCTTTAAAATGCCCCAAAAGAACTCCTGTGGGCAAAGTATCCAACCTGGCTAAAGTAAAGGCCTTATGAAATTTCAAAATTGGAATAGATGAAATATGGGAGGCTGGAGGGAACCCCTTTGAGAGCAAATGATAAATATTGGGGTGTGACACCTTAAATAACTTTGTTTGGAGATCTATAGTCCACATCTGTTGCTTAAGGGCACTTCTAGAATGATCTAAGTTAGCTAGCAGAAACCTTTCATAAAGAAGCCTAGCAAGTGAATTTTATCAAGAGTTTTTTAAAACTATGATGATTTAAAACAATCTCTAAATCGGAAGTGGACCAAAGCTATAGGAAGTAGAATTAACTTTAGCCAGAAGGTAAGAAGTATCCATTGAAACTGTGCCTGTCACTACATGTAGAATGACATTTTTAATATTTTTGAACCATCGATATTGTTCTTATTTTGGATGGTTTCAAAAGTATTAAGCTTTGCAAAGTAGCAAATATGGGAGCCATAAAGAAGCTGAGGGACTGCAGTACCTTAGCTTGGAAGACTTTGCAAGCAGCAGGAATATAATGGGCTCATTTTACAGTAAATGGTAAAATCTTATAATAGCGGTAGAGGTATGCTCCGTAACACTTCCCCAATAAGAAAAATGAGCATGCCAGAATAAGGAAGCATGAAAGTGCACTCTCAGGTATTTATAGGTATGCACCTGTTCAATTGGAGTCCCATTTATTTGCCATTAGTGAATTGTATAATAATGTTGGGCAAAAATTAAGACTTTGGTTTTCTGATAATCTGTTGATAGTTTTTATTCTATGCAAAATGAACTTAATGTCCTAAGTGTTTTTTCTCATTTCCACCTGTGAAGTAAAAATAAAAACAACATTGTTGTCATATACAGTAGTGCTGGAACTGCATGACTGGTCAGAGTGGATGGATCATGGACTGAAACAGCAAGCACTTGAATTATTGGATTTAGATATAAATTTAAAAGCAATGGAGCTAATAAAAACTTTGTCTTACACCTTTAGATGTTGGGACTGTTTTAGATAAATGGTCACAAGGGGTAGATCTAATTTTAAGAGAGATGTTTGAATAGAGTGAATAGACTGAATAGGTATGAACAGCCTTTTGTCAACAGTATTTACTTTGAGATTAAATTGAGAGCTGATACAAAATCAACAAAGGCTGCACAAAGGGAAGCATGACAGGGTGCAGAGTATTTTTTCTGGAGTACCAAACAATAATGTAACATTGATAATTTCTCTCTAAATCCAGCCTGTTCTTCAATGATTATATTTTCATTTTGCATCCAAACTACTAGTATTAGATATAAATATCTAGCATAACATTTACCAACCGTGTTTAATAAACTAATAGGAATATAACTTGTAAGGTCAAGTATGTTTTTCTTTGGTATATCAGCACATCAGCAGATGGAAACTATCCTATATTAGTAATGTGTTTAAATAAGGTAGCCAAAACTGGTACCTACCAATCCTTTATTTTCTCTTATTAATTCTGAGGGGATGAAATAACCTCCAGATGTTTTCACTGGCTTTAATTAGGCAATACGATCTTTAACCTCAACTATGGACATTCTGGGAATTCATTACAAGAGGGAATCACATCTGAAATTACAGCAGGTTTCTTTTGAAGATGTTATAGAAATGATCCTTCCTTTTATCTGTAGATATTAATGCTTGTGCATATGTACACAGACACAGACACACACACTCACACACCTCCATACACTAATATCTCAGATAAAAGGAAGGATCATTTCTATAACATCTTTGTATACACACACAAAAACCACTCAGAGAATTTTCCTCGTAAAAGGAGGATATTGCAGTTAAGAGGTTTTTTTTTAGCCTTTATGCAGTCATTATCATATGCAGTCGATACCAAGATTTGGACCTGGACCTGGAGATTCACAATAATTGACTGCTACAGTGACACTGCTTGTTTATATGAATCAGCTGAACAAATCTGGGCATGCATTTGAAATGGGCTGTGAGGTCAAAAGTCCAGACATCATTTTTTGGCCTTTTGACTAAGATCAAGTGTAATATCAATATGTATTACAGCTTACAAATTGCTGAAAATTGAATAAAATCAAATCTTTATTAGGGCTGTGAGACTAGCAATCAGACAAAATATAAAGCAAGTAAAAACTGGGAGTATGTAAGACTAAAAAGAAAGAAAAATAATATAAATGTTATAGATGAAGAAGAGATGGATACTACATAGGGAAACATAGAAATAGGCAATCTGGAAGAGTGATTAGCTAGGAGAAGGCCAAATAAAAGTCATGTTCTTTTCCAGGAAAAGAAATATACAAGATAGGACAAACAAGAGTTGTCCATGATTTCCTGTAAAGAGAACAGTCAAAGAACATGCAAGGACTGAAGTTCCCCACAAGGACATGTTTTATATATTATGTAATATTTATGTTATGCCCCAACAAGAACAAGAAAGCAATTTGACCAAAGTGCAGAAAGAGAAATAGAGAAACCAACAAGGAAAAAAAAATAGAATAAGCATTATAAGGTAGCTAAGCTATTGCTTCCCTCCCTTCTGAAAATATCCTGCCATTACCCTGTAACTTCTAAAAAATATGTGGTAGAACTTGACAGTTAACTGAAACATAGGATGTGGTTGCTGTTCATTTGAAACTCCTATGGAGGAGTTCCTTTATAAGGCCTTCGGTGTCAGGACCCACCCCAAACCACATCTTAGGAAGACAAAACTCTTGGAGCCAATTCTAGTCCAATAAGAAATCTTTACTATGACATCTCTACATGGGGCTACCCTTGAAGACCACTCGGAGGCTCCAACTGGTACAGAATGCAGCCACGAGAGTTGTATTGGGAGTTTCCCGATACTCCCATGTCACACCTTTGCTCCGCGAGCTGCATTGGCTTCCAGTTGTCTTCCGAGTGAGGTTCAAGGTGTTAGTAGTGACCTACAAAGCCCTACATGGCATGGGTCCGGAATACCTTGGGGAGCACCTGCAGCCGGCGTCAACTTCCCTCCGCCCAGTACGCTCCCACAGAGAGGGCCTCCTCAGGGTGCCACCGGTCAAAGAATGCCGACTGGTGGCCTCCAGGGGGAGGACGTTCTGTGTGGGTGCACCGGATTTATGGAACCATCTTCCGGTCGAGCTCCGGATGGTGCCCGATCTCCGCTCCTTCCGGCGCGATCTTAAAACCCATCACTTTAAACAAGCTGGCCTGGCCTGATGGGATGGGGTGGGATTTTTATAAATGGACTTCAATTTTTAATCTGTATTAATTTATTATGGGCATTGTTTAATTACTTTTTAATAATTTTTAATTTTTGTATCTAGTTTTTATGTATTGCCCTGTTCACCGCCCTGAGTCCTTCGGGAGAAGGGTGGTATATAAATTAAATAAATAAATAAATAAATAAATAATAAATAAATAAATAAATAAATAACATGCTTGGCTGTGGGAATACAAGACAGGATCTAATATTGTTCTACAAATTGAAACCTTATAAAGAGTTCCCTGTTCAACCCCACTTCCCTAACCCCATTTGGTCAGCCCCCCATCATTTACCTCGTGTGTGTGTACCCCGTCATTTACCTTTCGTGGGAAAAGGAACTTTGGATTTTATGGTTTTTGCTCTTCCTTCAAAAGGAGACACAAGCCAGATGCCTCCTATCCTAACCCCCCCTTTTGTTCCACCAGTTCAAAAGGCTTCTCTGAATCTTTGAAATGCCTAAGGCAGGCTGAATCCACATTTGTTCCTTCCTCCTTGGGAGATGGCAGAATCCATGGAATAATGTTTTAAACATACATTTATGAATATGATATAAATGGATTCTGACATTCAGTTGGGTTTAAATTAAGAAGGGTTAAGCCTGCTATATAACAATTATGGTATTCTACACTGTAAGTAACTAATTTTTAAACTCCTACATAGAATTTCACAGATAGAATTCCACCAGATGGAGAACTAAACTCTACTTCCTTACTGTGGATAGTTCTACCAATATCATACAAAACAATTCGAAAGGAATATATGGCAAAACTGCAGGGCAATATGTAGGGCCTGGGAGAAAAGCTGAATTCTGACACAGATTGAAAACCATCTAAAACTCATCCTGGGTCAGTATTTAGCTTTTCCTTTTTCCTTTAGCTACTTTGCTTTGAATATTCTCTACTATTCTCTACTATGTCTTTTTACAGCATGTGGAATGGTTGAGCAATAGTCTTGGCAGTCAAAGAATTTTTCCCCATATTTTTAATGATATGATTATAAGGAGGGCACTCTTTGTTCATTAAAGACATGAAAAAAATGCTTTAACTCCCAAGATAATTGTGTAAGCATAACATATGCTGGAAAAAGATAAATATATCCAAAGAAAAATAGCCAAACGAACAAAATAAAAGCTAAATGCACAGGTACAGGAAATGATCACAAGCTTTTTAAATGTTCCCATGGAAGTCTTACAGAAAACCAGACATCAACAAGATTAGTGGCAGTGGAAGAGTATTCTATGATTATGGTCAGCAAAGTGTTTGTCATAAGAGCTGAGTGCTTTAGTTCATTGCCAAGTTTAGCCTTTGCACCTAACTATAAAGGTTTGACTCTTTTTAAAATACTATTACTAATACTACTACTACAAATAATTTACAGGAGCACATACTGAAAACTCTAAGATGTCTCTGAAATTTCTTACATTTCTCACATTTCTAGTGGTTTTATTGCATGTTTATTTAATACTTTGATAAAAACATTGTTAAAATATGATGTTTTCCCACATATTTTATATCTCAATGTATACAGGTTGTACTTTGACAATAAAGGTTCATTCATTCATTTGATTAGATGAATGATCTTTAAATGTTTTGACACATAATGGTTAAAACCATTAATTAAAAATAATTATGTATGTGTATGTGTGTGTGTGTGTGCGCGCGCGCACATTCTGCATTCTAATCACTGTACCACCACGGCTTTTGGCACATAACTTTTTTACTTTTTACTTTCTCTGATCCTAATCAGATACAGGTCCAGTAAATGCTTGGTTAGAAGACTACATGAAATTCTTCCTTTGTCCAACCTCTTGTCTTCACATCTACCACTATTAATCTGTTTGGCCTTGCAGAAGGCTGTTAAAAACTGGCTTTTCCCAAAAACTTTAGAGCTAGGATGTTAGGGACGCCAATATATGTGTGTTTATTCTTATGAGATCGTTATATAATGGTTTGTTTTTTCATTGATGTACTGGATTATTCATGCAATAGAGCAATACCTTTTTGGCATAAAATCTTTGAGGAGATAAGTACTATTAGTAATCAAAGAATTGAATGGTCCCCAGTGTTAGGCTTATTGCATTTATTTACAGAACCAAACCATAAGGTTAAAAATAAAAGAAATTATTTATCTAATTTTAGCATCCCAAATAATAAAAGAACAATATTGGAAAACTCTAGATAACAATTGAGGTGGGGATTAACAAGGCTTGTTCAACTGCTTCTATTTTCACAGGCATGAATTTTATTAAATTTGGATGTATTTTATGGCTATCTCAATAGCAGTAAATCAACTTGGTATACTAGTAGTTAGGATACCAGGGTAAAAACCAGGAGACTGTGAGTTCTAGTCTCGCCTTAGGCATAAAAGCCCAATGGGTGATTTTGGATCAGTCACACACTCTCAACCAACTGAGAGTCACACACTCTCAGCCAATCAATTGGCAACAAACCAATTGATCAATTCCTGTCACAAGTAATGGATCAACATAAGAACAACAATAACAAAAATAACAAAAATAATGTGTGTGTGTGTGTGTGTGTGTGTGTGTGTCTGTGTCTCTGTGTGTGTGTCTGTGTCTGTGTCTCTGTGTCTCTCTGTGTGTGTGTCTGTGTGTGTGTGTGTGTGTGTGTGTAGCAATATGAAGTTCTCGAACTCTGGGAAGAATATAAAACAGCTGCCAGTCTTGTTATCCCACATGGGGGGAATCTGCCTTGCCACCTCTGCCCCACCCCCCCAAGTGTGCGCACAGCAGATGGCCAGCGCCGGCATCCTGGGTGAAGTCAGCATGTGTGACAAGAAAGCCAGCAGGGACTCTGGACTCTGCTTGTGCACACACGCAGGGGCCGGGGTGGGGCTGGCCCGCTGCACCTCGGCCTGGCCCAGGCCTACCAGGCACTGATCTACAACCTGGTTGCATCCATCAAAGCCAGAACGCGTTCAGTGTTAAATCCACAGGGCAGAGGTGGCAAGGCAGCTCCTTGCTGATTCCAATGGATCTTAGGCTGAGTGCATTCTGGCTTTGATGGATGCAACCAGGTTGTAGATCAGCACCAACCCCCACCCCCACCAGCACTTCCAGCCTTGCAGCCATGAGGCTTTCCTTTCACAGACTCCCCCTATGCGGGATAACAAGAGATGAGAAGGCAAAGGAAGGGAGGGAGGGAGGGAGGGAGGGTGGGAGGGAGGAGGGAAAAAGGGAAGAAGGAAGGAACAGAGGAAGGAAGGGAAGAAGGAAGGAACAGAGGGAGGAAGGAATGGAGGGTGGGAAGGAGGAAGAAAAGAACAGAGGATGGAAAGGAGAGAGGGTGGGAGGGACCATGTCCCGGCACTCGCCCCAGTCCCATCGTCCTCTGCTGGAGAACCTCAGATCTGCCCAAGTCCTACCCAGGAACCCCTGAAGCAAGTGATGTCGAGCTGGCCACACCCACCCAGTAGGCCACGCCCATCCTAACCACACCCACCCAGTAGGCCACACCCATCTTAGCCGCACACTCCCGCCCCCACAATGACAACCACAATGCTGATGTGGCCCTCAATGAAATTGAGTTTGACACCCCTGGCCTAATCAATAATAATAATAATAAAAAATTAAAACAGGAGGAGGCAACAGTGATTGTATACTATTAAAATTAGTTAAAAGTGGAGGGGACACCTTTCAGGTGACTTACCAGCCCCATGGCTTCATGCTCTTCTGGGGTCCCCACATGAGACCGTAGAACCATGTTTTAACTCATTTTTGGATGGCCAGAAGAAGAATATTTCATAGGGTGGGGGCCAGAGCAGAGAACGGTTTCCTCCTATACTCTGCCAGTTGGAATTGTTTAACTGATGGGATCTGCAACAGAGCTTCCTGCCATCAGTGGGATGGAGTGATGCAATGGGACAAAGTTGGTTTTGTAAGTAGCCTGGCCCCATGCCATATAGGGCTTTGTAGGTCACAACCAACATCTTGAATTGGATCCAGAAGCAAACTGTCATCCAACACAGCTCATGGAATAGAGGTGTTACATGAACTTTTCTTTGGGTGCTGGAGCTGCTGAATACTTTGCAAGGGTAGCCCATATACAGTACATTGCAATTTTCCAAATGCAAGATAACCAAGACATGAGTGACTGAGGGAACAGCTTTCCTATCCAGGAAAGGGGATAATTGGAGCACAATCTGAAGCTTAGTAAAGGCCCTCCGAGCCATGGCTGCAATCTGATCCTTGAGAAACAAGCTTATCAGTTTTGGCTCAGAGAGATCTGCAGGTTTGCTAAAACTGACAGATCTGCTCACAGACAGAAGAGATATCGATTCAAAAAGAGAAGGCTCATCTTTGCCATAAGATAGTCATATCAGAAGGAACAGTCTTGGCTTGGCAATGGCACAGGTAAAAGGGATCTGGGTATTGTTGCAGATCACAAGTTGAATGTTAGCAAACAATGTGAAGCAGCTTCTAAAAAGGCAAATGCTGTTCTGGAATATATTAACAGAATGATTCTGTGAAAGGACAGAGTTATAGGAGCAGGAAAATGGTTTATAGAACCTTAACAGGTGGTCAAATATTACCGTACTCTTCAGTTATCTTGGGTGCAATAGTGAGAAGGGCAAACTAAGAGGGGCACTATTTACATTTATTTCAGCCAAATTGAAGGAGCCATGTTTTAAACTTAGGTTCGTATAATTGGTATACAGTAGCAGCACTAATTAATTTTAGTTCCCACTGCTTTTGTTGATAAATGTTTGCAATCTTGGCTCCTGCATATGAATACTATTAAAAGATACATGACATGGATTTTAAAATGACAAATAAATCTAACAAATAACTTTCAGCAAGTGGTAGTGATTGTTAAGAGGTTATTTTAATGCTGTGATAGGACCAGTGATGTAGCCTTTTACTTTAAATTCCATCCCTAACACCCAGAGCATACATATTCAGTAAATTTGCAGCACTTTGGCTTGATTTTCAGTGAAGAACTGTTCTGGAAAATTTACACACTAGTCAGAAGCCGCTCTAAATACTAGAGACAATATTACAATGTCTCATTGCTTCCTACATTTCTTGGACAACCTCAGGATTGATTACTGCCCAGATCATGATCACTTCTTAGTAGCTTTAAATTTTCAACTGTTGGCTTGGGATTTATATGTGAAGAACCTGTTCCAGGCAAATTTAGATGTAGATATTGGATCTTCTTGTATAAGGTGATCAAGAAAAAAAACATTGTCCCCTTCCGGATTATTTTAATTCACATTGCAATGGACAAGGACACATATCCCACAGCTATAAGATCATTGGTCAAGCAGGTGCAAACATAGTCAGGGAAATGATTGAAGCCTGGGAAATAGGCCCCTTGTCAGTTAACAGGAGTGCTGATTTACCACCAGCTTATAAAGTACTTAGGAGTCGACGGCTTGGCAGCACAAGGAAACAGCCAATTGCCAAGAATACCTAATCAACCAAAAGAAAGGCATTCATAAATATGACTCACAGAGTAGCTCTAAACACATAGTCCAGTAGAGAGAAGTTTGATGGGCTCCAGCATGAGTTCAAAAGCTCAGAAGAGTAAATCTCTGGTGGTAGTGACTGATCTAGATTTGATCTTGCGACATTATCCTGGGAGAATTACATTTGCCTTTATTCGTATGTGAATTCCATCCAGCTTTTGCAGTTGACTGTGAACCAAACATGTCCAGCTAATGTGTTTTCTTATGAGAAAGTCATGCACAAATGTCAACAATCTTTAAATATATATACCTTACTTTCACAATTCAAAACTAGTTTGGCCATGAAAGTGTTAAAGCAAAGAAAGACCAGGCTGCTACCTATTATCCAAATAATAGGGATCCCAAATGCTAACTGTACTTCCTACCAGCAGCTCATGCAAAATTTTTTTTAAAAGGAAATGAATATATGATAGCAACAGAAAGAAGATATTATCAGCAATTATTTTTGGCAACCAAATTCAATGACTGCCTTTTTTCTAATGAGTGGGTTGTCCAAACACTGAGCTGCCTTGGTTACACTGCGATATCCCAGGAGCAACACGGGATGTACATTTCCACGAACCCTGTGAACAATAGAAGACTCTAATCTCTTACCAGCCATTGCACTGTAGCCCCCACTTAAATCCATCTTAGAGGCATTTAACCTAAAGTCAGCTTAAAACCTGGTGAGACACTTAGAGTGAAATCCATTCCTCCTGGATTGAGCAAAAGAGCACAGAGGAATGGGTCCTAATTCTTTTTAATATATTTTTGCTAGAATTCCAAATGGATGGGGCCTGGCAATCATTATTTCTATTTTTAAGAAGAGCAACAGAGACCACCCTGCCAATTATAGTGCAATCAATCTACTAAGCACAGTCAATAAAATCTATGCCAGGCAACTGTACAGGAAGCAGCTAAATTGATTGGACTCAAAAAACATCTTGGCAAGCTGGATGTAGAGCCTGTCATAGTACAATTGATTAGTGTCACATGTTAAATAATCTAGTAGAAAAATAGAACCCAGAGCTAAAGTCAGCTCTTTATATGGATTTTGTTGGTTTAAGAAAATCTTCCATCATATCCCAGAGATGATGGGATAAATTTAAAGCTATTGCAATCAATTATTACTTCCTTGCTCTCATATCACAACTTTATGAAGAATAAGATGTAACTCAGAAGCTCATATATCAAGGGTTGAACCCACTGTAACAGGAATTTCAAAAGAATGTACCTATCCTATTCATATTTTATATCAACTTGATGGTGGCTTAACTAAAATAGAAATTTATCCACCTAATGTTGTGCATGGTCACAGAGAATTATTGTTAACATTAATGACACAGAATATTATCAACAGGACTAGGGAGAAGGTTGCAATCCCTAATGATTTATTGCAAAAAGGAAGAGCTGTTAATGAATTTTGATAAAACCAAGAGTATGCTTTTCTCTAAAATGACTTACCTGGATTGTTAGTGACAGTATGTATCACATGCGATGTGCTTTATTTCTGTGGTGGTGAGTTTTCATTTTGTGGGCTAGAAAAAATGTCTATTCCACTTACATTTCTGAGGCTAAAAGGGAAGTATAGCTATCATGCCATTTCTTAAAAAGCAGGAGAGTCAATTATGATTGCAATTATATTCTTCATTGCTATCCCTCTAGTACAAATTTTATAGAGTGCAGAACTTGGAGGAGGCTATGTATTAGCCATCTATGAATATCAACATGTATTCTGTTTTATTGGTTCTTTTATAAAGATGATCATAGCAGCATAATATTGCCTCTAACTAGGGATGTTCCTGGACAGCCTGATGAATTTTATGCTATCTCTGGGACAATCAAAACCCAGACACCATATTCCAAATTGCGGAGTTTTGTGACTGTACCTATAAGCCCAGGTGCCAATTTATGATTGCACATCTGCTAGATATCAAATTTTCCTGCTCATTGAGTTTTGATTGTAATTTTTATTACAAATGTTGGGTGGCATGGCATTCTGTTGTTTCCTTATAAGACATTGTCTAGCTATCATAAAGATGCTATTCCTTCTCCCTAAACATTGGCCAGATACAAAAGATCTTCCTTGGTTTGGGCATTTTGTCTGATGAAAGGGCCTATTCTATTGGAGGAAGTTTTCCTAAATTTAATTTATCACAAGTGTTGACGAGATCACTTGCAATCGTATTAATAAACCATAAGAGCAACTATTTTTTATTTAGAGAAAAAAGTATAAACCTAATAAGGCAATATAAAATAGTAATGCAAATGTTTGCCATATATTTCTATTTACTATTGGATGTATCGACTGCGTCCTTCATATTGTTTCATTCTTAGTACAGAATAAAGGAAGATCATCTGGTAACCTACTTCCCATCGCTCTTCTGCCACTGCCTTGTACATAAAAGAATTACAGCTCAAATAAAGAAAGACCCTTCCCTTTGTGACTATCTATACCAGATTTTCTCAACCTTAAGAATTTTTTGTGGGCTTCAACTTCCAGATGAATTTAATTAAATTTAAATTCTGGGAGTTGAAGTTTACAAATCTTAACGTTGCCAAGTTTGAGAAACACTGATCTATACCTATTAACCATTGAAGTGTTTCCAGTGACTCTAGAAAGTTCTCTCTCTCTTGCTATATAGTTATAAGTAAAATAATTTATTGATATCAAACTCCATGCTTGTTTTAATTTCTTACCTGTTGTTCACGTTCTGTTTTTCTGCTTTTTTCTGTCTTTTTTCCTGTTTTTCCTGTTTCTGATGTTCATTGATGTTTTCTAAATAAACATCCAGCTATGTTTTTGCTAGCAGAACTGAGTGGAATATGCACTTGACCTGACCTCAATATAGGCATTGACTGAGAATTTGTTGGGTGAAAACTAACTTCATCATTTTTAGTTTTGGTAGAAACTAAACCCACAAGGGACGCGGTGGCTCAGTGGGTTAGGATGCTGAGCTTGTCGATCAGAAGGTCGGCAGTTTGGCAGGTCGAATCCTGAGTGCTGCATAACAAAGTGAGCACCTGTTATTCGTCCCAGCTTTTGCCAACCTAGCAGTTTGAAAGCATGTAAAAATGCAAGTAGAAAAATAGGGACCACTACGGTGGGAAGGTAACAGCATTCCATGCGCCTTTGGCGTCTAGTCATGCCGGCCACATGACCACGGAGACGTCCTCGGACAAGTGCTGGCTCTTCGGCTTTGAAACGGAGATGAGCACCGGCCCCTAGAGTCGGAAATGACTAGCACGCATGTGTGGGGGAACCTTTACCTTTAAAACCACAATAATTGTTGACACACACTTCCATTAGAAGTTTCATTTGGAGATTTCTGCTCAGTATAAAAGACATTCTTGTCCTCATGTGAACAGATAGAATGTCTGAATCACCACCAAATTGGCTGATTGTATGTTTATAAAGGACAAGATTGAATGCTTGTGATAGAATGCACTTTGAATGATGTTACTAAATAGGAGCTATTGCCAATATTAAATTGTTTTTTTAAAAAAATTAGACAAATTGATGAATGTAAGTCATTGTAAGGATTATAATTTGATGATATATTTTTCTGCTTTTGACAATGTCAAATCAGGTGGTAAAACAAAAATCTCCCTCCCTTCTGAAGCACAACAGGACAAGCTTAAAGTCAACTGGAAAGAGGGTAAAACAATCTTCTAAATAAGACTACAACTTGATCGCATTGACTCTTTCCTGGCATTTTGGTGTAATTGCATTCTTTAGATATTCTGTTCTCTATTAAAAGCTTGGGTGGCATGCTGTCATATAATATTTATCCAGGGATTTGTATCTCAGTTGTTTCTTCCTATGAAGTCTTTTAACATTTATGAAATATCACCTTTCAAATATGTTGCAGGGGATCTAGAAATGGAAAAGAAATGTCCTTGCTTTGACAAGGTTACAGAAGCGGTACCTGTTGAGACACATTCTTTCTGCAAAATTATTATGTAAATTGCAGTTTTGCCCACTCGTGCCTGCACAGGGGTCGGCAATTTCTTCTGAGGAAATTTAAACCTAAATTCAAGTATTTATACAATGGAATAAATCCCAGTCTTCTGAAAATGACCTTTAAAAGCAGAAACTCTTTCGTACAAATTATGTACAAGTATTGATATGAGATGGAATCTTGATACCAATGTTGAGTTCAAGTTTTAAAAATAGGTATTAACAACTCTAGCCCACTAGCTCAGTAAAATCCATTGTTACTAAGTATGCCATATAGTTAGAAAAAGAAAAAAGAAAAGAGGCCCTACATTTTCTCTGGAGTTACAAGGATGAGGAATTTATGGTGCTCCAGATGTTGCTAATATGTTGCTCCCAGCATTCATTGTTAGACATATTGGTTGTCTGAGGGGGGGTGATTAAGAAGTATGAAATATAAATAAATACACTTGTCATTCTCCGGCAAGTAGTTCTGTATCACTGAGATAGATCTTTGCTACTTTTCATTATGAGACTCAATTTGTAGTCATTGGACAAAATCTTCTTTCTTTTTACCAATTATCTTATTTTTAAGCTTTTTAAGTTTGTTATTTTTTAATCACTAGTAACACTGATAGCATGTATGCATTCACTCAGCATTTCTAAAACATACATCTGTAATTCTGAAACCTCATAATGTCTACTGGCATTTTAATTAAAATATAATTTAATAACCTGGTGGCTTATCTATATTCATATAATGTTGATTTATAATTATCACATCAAGACACTGCATATTTCAATCAGTAGCCAATAAGAATGTTCCACAGATTTTTAAAAAATGCTTAATGTGATTATATCTATTAGGTCCTGTCCAGGAATTACATCACCCAGATTGTACAAATTTTACAATTTTAAGGTCCAATGGACCTGACAATGGACCTTAACCCCTGACAAACCCAAAATCTCACCAGAAAAACAAAACAAAACATGATGACAAATGGGCTTCCCATTGTGTAAAATAGTAGGAAATACATTTTACATGTCTGTGCAAAGATTATCTGACTAGCTTCATGGCCAGAAACATCAGACTCCAGTTCTTATTCTGACCTTTTTCTTATTCAGGATTTTGAGGCAGAACAAAGTGGGGCCCTGCCATTAGGGGCACCAATGAGTTAAAACTACCTCAAGCATATTCCAGTCCAAATAGCTGAGCTGGATGGGGTAATAATTTAGTAGTTACTCAAAGAATGTCCATAGATGTTTCCTCATGAAATTGGAGAAGGCCAAGTTCGGTGGCACAAAGCTCCATCCTGAGTGTTTTGTACTCTTCTACATTTTCTTTTGGACTTGAATAAGGAAGTGGAAGGAATGTTTATCAGATTTGCAGATGATTCCAACTCTGCTGTAACAATACAGCAAAAGGAAGAAACAAAATACAGAGCAATGTTGATTGTTAGAGAGAAAAGGTGAAAATAATAGGGTGAATTTAGCAGAGACAGATTTCTAAATTCAACACCTAAGAAACTGGAGTTAAATGCAATATACTTGACAATTTTGCTATGAAGAAATATTTGGAACAGTAACTGATTACAAACTGAATATGAGTCTATGAGTCAGCAGTGAGAGATGCTGCAATAAAAGAAGGAAGGAAGGAAGGAAGAAGTAATTCTAGGCTGCATTAACAGAAATATAGTTTCCAAATCACAGGAAGCAATAATTCCACTTTATTCTTTGTTGGTCTGTGTATTGTTCTTCAGGTTTGAATAATCCTGCTTAAAAAGGTTTCTGAAGCTGTACCAATTTCAGAAAATATCCAGAAGGATCAGGAAACTAGACACTCAGTAAGATAGTACTTCTCTAACACTTAAAAATTATATCTCAAAGGTCAACACATGTTCTCTATTATGGGGTATAGAATAATGAATATATTTAGGAAAGCTGTTTCTAAATGAATGTTAGAAAAATATTTGTAAGAGAAGAATGACTTAATGGTGAACCAAATAACCAACAAAGTGGCAAACTTTTCTTCATTGGATGTGGTCAAGTACAGCCTTATGGTACTTGACAGCTTTATGGAATGGATGTTTTAATTTATATTCCATTACAAAGCCAGAGTTGGACTTAGTACATCACTGGCACCCTCTAACTCTGTGATTTATCCTCAATTGAAGCACCGCCCAAATATATAAATGAATTTGTTGGATAATCCAAAATTCCAACCAAATTGAAGATGTGATGGTTTATTGAGAAAATTATAAATGTTATATACATTTCATGTTACCTATCCACATGTTAATTTTACACTTTGGCTGACCTTTTCTGTCAGACATGGAAGTTTTGATCAGATGAACATTGCTGAATGATTAGAAGCCATCCCCTTCTGGGGAACTAGTTTTAACTGGTGATTGCCTGATGTTGTTCCCCTATGAAAATGGTATATTTTTCCTTGAGCTATGTGAATTTGCAGATGGATTGATCAAAACTACTTGTGTGCTAGAAAACAATAAAAGCAAGTATCTGCTTTCTCTTTTAATCAGAAGCAGAATATATACATTTCAAATCTATAAATAAATTTGGGAATGGGGAAATGAAGAAACAAAATACTGCAGCTGAAAGTAGTTCAATGGAAAAAAAAGTAGTTATGAAAATGAAGCAAAAACTAAAGACTGAGTGCTCCTGACATATACAGCAACATGTCTGTTCTTTTCAGGAAATCTATGCATTTTATATCCACCATTGTTAAATTTGTAAATTTTTAAACGTATCTAGATATTTCAAAAATATGGTAAGCTCCCCAGGATCTCCTTGAAAGAAAAGTCAGAACTAAACTTTATGGGGAAAAAAGAGTACTTGGGTAGCATTTGAACTGATATAACCTAAATCCTAACCTAAAATTTGGGGCAGGAGAGAGAACAATGTGGTCCTATGGTTCTTTATTATGGATTAATAATTTACACATTTGATAATATAGGTGTCAGGCACATATAATTTTTAAATTTATTTTTTACTCAGTATAAGTAAAAGTATCCTTATCTGGAAAAGGGCCATCCTGTGCAATTTGGGAATATTTAAATGTTTTCTATTCATGTCAGAATTCCTCATAACACAGCCAGTTGTGGGTTTTTTAGAAAGAAAGAAAGAAAGAAAGAAAGAAAGAAAGAAAGAAAGAAAGAAAGAAAGAAAGAAAGAAAGAAAGAAAGAATTTATGAATGGAGGTTCCTATATATTTAAATCATGCTCAGTGAAATGGGATTTTGAAATGAAGCAGATAATAGGATAAAGTTTAAGCATTAGTATAATGTAATATAAAATCTGACTTCTAGATAGAGATATTCATTGAAGGTGATTATCAGGTAAATGCTAAATGCAGTTCTAAACACAATAGGCCTGTGGAATAGAAGTATATAAGATTATGATTTGTACTATGTAAATCTAGCAGACCCACTTCAAAATATCCTTTTTATATTACTAGAATAAATTTAACCTAGCTTTCTAATCCCAGAAGGTGCAGGGTAAATTCATGTACTGTATAACCTTCAAGATACTTTATAGATCAGACTTCATTATGGACATATTTCTGAGAGTCTTCATCATAATGACAACATTTTCATTATCCTAAGATAAGACAAAGAACTGCTTCAAGCCCTTCACAACACTCCACTAAAGAGCCATTTAGTCATAATAACAATAATTGCAGAAGAAAGGTCACTCTTCATAATGTTCCTCTAGGAAGAAACAAAAGAAAGTGGCTGAAATCTATATCTTTTCCTTTCTTTTTGCCTTCAGTCATAATCCATGTCTTAAATGATTTAGTCAGAAGGCCAATATAAAATGGGTTTCATTGATTTAGAATATTTTTTGTTTTGCTGAACTATACGCAATAATATAATTTCCTAAGATTCCTTGGCCATTTTAAATTCAGACTGATGCAAATTGCATAATGCAAAAAGAAACTGAACATAAAGTAAAACAATAAAATAAAACTATTTTTTATTGAAAAGTTTTACAATACATTTTATCTTTAGCAAAACAAAACCCCTCCCAACCCCCTCCCCTCCCACCCTCTTCCCACTCCCCAACCCTCCCCAACCCCTCCCTCCCTTTCCCCTCCCCCCCCGACTTCCCAGAGCTGAATACAGGGTATAAAAATACAAACAATCATAATCTAACTTGTGCAAACAATCCTAAACTATTTAAACTATCGCACTTTAACTCATATAGATAAACTCCAAATGTATATATATATCATATCAATAATTATTCAAATACAAAATAATACTTTTTAGTCCCATATTTGCTCCGTAGTATCTCTCTGTTGCAAATAGTCTTTCAGGTGCACTAAGATCTTTACCATATCCTCGGGGGGAAAAAAACTTTACAGTCCATTCTTCTGTAGATGGTAATTTTACCTTTTTACTAGAAATCTTACTACCATAGTTAAATTCAACATCCATTTAATATCCACCACAATAATATCAATAATACCCAATAAGAACAATCACAGATAAAACAATTTTATATCAATTATTAAAAACTATTCTTCTTTCCAACTAGGCTTTAAATTTCCATACTAAAACCAAGTTTATACAACCTTTCCTTCTCCTAATATATTATACAACTTAAAATACCATACATTACTTTCCAAACTTAAAAATTTTTTATATGATCACATCATTCTTATATTTTCTATTACATGTTTCATTATTACCCATAAACATATTACAAGTTAACTTTCATCTATAATTTTTCCCAAAGTTGCACCAGAGCATATCACAAAGTATACTGTATACCTGGAACACAATATCCACCTTCTTATCACACCGTAAATATACGTACCAACCAAATAGCAAATCATAACCTACAAAATATCAGTAAGCACTACTACAAATCTTCCCACTTAAATTTTCATAATCATCTTAAAACTAAGCAACATAAAATATTACATAGTTATTTTATAAGGGTGAAAAGTATATCCCCAATTATTTTCTTAGTGGACTGTAAGCAGTTTTCTTAGTGGACTGTAAGCAGGCCCTAATATGGAGTCACTAAGCATTTTTGCCATGCATTTCATTTTATGTCATAGAAAGACATTCATTTTGAAATACAGCTAGAGGTTATATTCTACTGTTTTGTCAAATCACACGTGTGGCTGTGTACAGTAACAAGCTCACAGAGAATGTAATGGATTGTACCCTCCAGGTAGGATCATTTACTAAAATGGGCTTTGTTTATTGTTTAATAAGCATAAGTGAAGCCTGATATACTTGATTGAGGCTGTACATTCCCTGAAAGCACAAAACTGAATCCGTTCTTTAAAATATGCCTTATCATGATGTAAACACATATTGTAAGTGTTTCAGCTCACTGAGCTCGGGAGAATGCTCTATTAGAACTGAATGCAGATTTGGCATTTTGTGTTATAATGAATGCAAGCGCATCTTCCTGTATTTATTTATTTGAGGATAGATGCTGTTTTTAAAGTAGCAATTCTTGCTTTCTGTTCATCAGCTTGTTATGGCTTGTTCAGGCTTATTTTACTTTTTCTTTGCATGCCACTTTGTATATATCATTTTCTTCTTCCCTGTAGTATTTTTTCCTGATGTATTTCAGCAAAGGAATATGACCAGAATAAATACAGATTGTGGAGCTGATTCAAAATCAGATGATATCCTTTCCCAGTGTTGTAGATGTCTGAACTTCCAGAATATGATACGGTATCTGGGAAATTCTATCAGGATGTCCACCTGTAGAAGGTACCCAAATCAGGAAAACTAGGTTAAAGTAAGGTAATTCATTGCTAACCACTTCCTTTTTATCCTAGAGAACCTTACAGATGAAAGCTCTGAATACAGTAACAAAATATAGAGGTACTAAATATCTCATTTCCTATTCATGAAGAAAATAAACATTCTGACAGTGACTGCTTCCCCCAAAAAATGATGGATGTCTATAAAAAATAGTATCAATTAATATTTTATTCTATTATGCTACTCACCCCTCACCATTATTTACCATTAACCATTATTTACATTGTGGTCATTTCAGCTTTTGAAATGTTGAGTTGCCAGTGACATGTGCAGTTAAAAGGTAGCTCACATCATTTGAGCAACAAAATCAGATTCCTAAATTAAAATAAATATATTTCAGTTTATTATATACGGAATGTAACGAATAATAATACTATAATGTATATCCTCTTAGCTTACTGTGGAGGTAAAATAAAATAATAGGGATAAACCAACTTCTAGGAAGTCATACAGAATAACCTTAAGACCATTCCAGGAAAAAAATATAATTAGGAAAAAACAAGCATTAAACTTCAGAGCTGAAATTTGCCATTCTGCTGAAAAATCTTTCCATGTGTTCTGAATTTATTCATTGTTATCTCTTCAGTTCATCTTTCCACCAAAACCTGTCTGTATACTTGGGATTCAATCACTTTGAATTCCAGGTTTGTCCTACAGTAGCTATGCCAATGTGCTTAACAGTAGTTTTCAAGATATATCCTGGTTGTTCATTTGCAACAACAAAAAATAAACTATAACAATAAAAGTTCCAATTGAGAATGACATTTTTTTAAAAAAATAACTACTTCTCTAGGACAAAAACAGTAGTATCATATAAACTACTTTTATATAGTTTAGAGCATCTGAGAGTTGTTGAAAATCCAGATTTGTATGCATTTCATATACACTCAGAGACATGGAACATAATCATTCAACAGCTGGCAAGCTATCGTGCATATTACAGGACTGCATCATAAAAGAACTTGTCAACAACTATTCATAGTTCACTGAAATTAGAATTTTATAAACAATGCAGCATATTTTTCTGGGCCAGGAGATGGCACTCATTCTATTAAATATCTACATATTTCTACAGATGTAGAAATATCTATATATTTCTACAAACATCTACATATTTCTGCAATATATATATATATATCATTTGAAATTGTATAGTTTTTCTAAAATGTATCTTTTTGATACAGAACACAAACATATATAAAAATAATAAAAAGAATGAAGGCACCAAAGGAAAAGGAAAAGGAACTCTAAGGAAATAATGAGTTCAATATGTAAAATGTAAGAGATTTCTTTTTAATGAAACAAAGAATTATTTGTGTCTCCTATTTAAACAAGAAAGCATGCTTCTAGTAAATGTAATAAACAGAAGCTTCTCTCAGTATCTTGGTTTGTAGATTATATGTAAACATTTTTATAAAAAAATTGGAATATGCACAAAACAAGTATCATGAAAAAGTTTTAAATATGCTCTATGCATAGAGTTGGAAGGAGAGGAGAGGGGAGGGGAGGAGAGAGGAGAGAAATCAAATGAAAATAAAACAACTTAGCCTGGATTAGATAATCTCCAGGTTCTTATCTAAACCTTATGTACTATGATTTCTATCATATACTGAATGAAAGTGGATGGATATTTTAGGGCCATGAAGGCTGATCACAATCCATTACAGATAATTTACAATGTAGATTATACCATGTTTTGTACAATTGGTTTCTTTCTACAGAGGAAGGAAGGAAGGAAGGAAGGAAGGAAGGAAGGAAGGAAGGGAGGGAGGGAGGGAGGGAGGGAGGGAGGGAGGGAGGGAGGGAGGAAAAGAAAGAAAGAAAGAAAGAAAGAAAGAAAGAAAGAAAGAAAGAAAGAAAGAAAGAAAGAAAGAAAGAAAGAGAAAGATTAGGCTTTTCCTTTGTCCTGTTTGTTCCCTTTCAAAATGACATTAGGACTGTTTCATTTAATGCAGAGAACAAGTAACCTCTTCCCAATGATTCTCTATCTGTCTCTATTGTCCAATCTGTGCTTTTATCAGCTCCGATTGCCTTGCCATCTTGATAGCTTTGTGGCGGATTAAGTCATCTATTAACTGCATTTTCTCAGATAATTCCTTATCTGAAATGCCAAACATAAAGCTGTCTCTAAGATAATACCCTCTCTGCTCTGCAAACTCAGTATTACTGGTTCATACAGACCTCTAACAAATGACCGTACTGTCTTTTTTGTTTCTTTGTTCTTTGATAAAAACAGATCTGTTTATACACTATATTTTTTGTTAGGGATGACATGGGCATCAGATTTGGCCATAACTATTTCATAATCATTCCTTTCAGCTTTAAAGATGTATTAGCTTCTTTGCCCATCAGATATAGGAGAAAACTTACAGTACTTGTATTATTTCTTTTTCCTTGAAGAGCTTCATAGCTCATCAGCAATCATGTCAATGGAGCATCCAATCATGTCAATGGAGCATAAAAGCAAAAGGCCTCTATTGATGACAAGTAAACTGCAGCAAGGAGGGTAAATACAAATTGGGAACACCATCATTTGCACATAGGGAGGAAACAAGACTTAACCATATTCACTGATTCCAACTTATCTTGGTTATTGCTTAGTCAATGTACATTTGTTTATGTTTAATTGTGAGATTTTGGAATTTACCTAAAACAAATGCCATATTTCCCAATTTGAAATTCAGCAATTCTATCATTGGGAATTGTTACTCAAATTTTCATTTAGCATGAAGAACTTATCAGAAAAGTCAACTGAAGCCTCACAAAAATAATAAAGTAATGAAAATCATTAATGAAAAGTAATACAATTACAGGTCTCCTCCCCCCTTAAACTTGGTGATTACTAGGCTGTTCCCTGATTCCATACATTATTTAGATTTAAGAAAATTGCCATCAATATAATGCCTCTATTATGATTTGACCTCCAAGTAAAATCAATTTTCAATCCTTCCCTAGTAAACTCAAGCCTTTTGGAAACAAACATAAAACCATCACAACAGAAACAATAACAATAACAAAAATTCAGAATTCTTACAGTATACAAACAGTGCAAAAAAGCCCTCAGAACAACCATCTTCACATTATTTAAGCCTGGAGCAAGAATGACATTAAACATGACTGGAATCAACGTAGTGAACCTTTTCTTTATTAGAACAGGCTATGCTGAAGAACCTGAATCCCTTTTGGGTAAAATGCCTTCCTATCACAAACAGTTTGCATTTTTGCTCTTTCTTTTTTTAATCTCTTGTCAAAAACTCACAATTGCAACCAGAGGCTTGCATAATTTTAGTAAATCAATAACTGAATATTTCTTATAAGAAATCAGAATGGAAACGTATACAAAAATATTTGTGTCTCTCTATTTGTAATAAAAGTGAAACTCAAATCTCCTTTTAAATCAGTCCTCTTCAATTCAATGCCCTCCAGATGTCCTAACATCTGGAGGTGACCATGTTGGGAAAGGCTGATCTAAATAAAGAAAAGAGCTGATATCCAAACAATGTTTGTGATAAAAAGAAAAAAAAAGTGAAAGCATTCTGCAAATGAAGAAATCTAATTATTTTACTGCTATCAACAGAAAATAAAAGATTTGCACTGATTGCACTGCTGTGATGATAAATAGACTCTGCTTCTTTGTTAATAATATTGTTTCTGTCTGCAGCACTAAAGGCTTGATAGATGATGTGGTTTATATTATTTGATATGTTGCAGATGGTTGCCCATAATCCCCAAACACCATAATTGATCTGACAGAATTTGCTATGGACAATCCGGTTTGCATAGATATTCTATTCATTCTCGTAGAATATACTACATCACAGTAGAAAATACTATTTTCAGTAGATGTAGGAGTGTGTAAAGCATTTTAATGTTATAATAATATGTTAAATCAGTATTGCATATGCCTTTTAAATCTATAGTCTTAGGAACCAACTGGCTGCAAAGCAGTGCTTCCAAATTACAATGTGTAGAGTTGCTTCCAGCACATGTAAGAGAATTTAACAGGTAACTAACTTAAATCAAGTTTCACTAGGAAAATAACTAAACAATTGTATTCAACAATGATTGCTTAAGCATGAAATGATGGATCCAGTACTGGGAATCCTTTATTAACATTTTTTATTCGATTATTAAATAAAGGTTGGCTCAGTCTTACCTCTTGTTATTTATTTTCAGATTGTGTTATGTAATAATAAAACAATTTTAGAAAGAAAAAGAGAGAAAGAACATAAATTGAAAAGATAAATGTCAATACTATATGGTATTTCAGACAGTCTTTTCTGAATGTCCCTTCCCAGTCCTTCTGCTATGATGTGTAGCTTTATTATTTATTTATTAGTTAAATATATGCACTGTTTTAGTCCAAGTGAACTTTGTGTTTTATAAAATATATAAAATACAAGAGTATTACAATAATGACATAGTACATAAATCATTGTCATTAAATAAAGCCTACACTGAATCAATCTTGAAAAATTGTCAAGCATCATAAAAAAAAAAGAAAGATCATTACATATTTCTGCAAAGCCATGAGGATCTTGTCTCTCCTTGTCTCTGAAAATCACCGGTTTAATAGAAGGAAATACCCAAACAAAAGGTCTGTCCTTAGGGACCCTCCCAGCCATTTCCTGGTAGGTGGAAGCCTTTACTAGGCAGCCTCTGAATGTCCAGGTTGGGTGGGTTGATTTGATTAGCAAATGGTGGTCTCTTAGATTCCTATCCCCATCTAGTATAGGTAGTCCTCAACTTACAACAGTTCATTTAGTGATCATTCAAAGTTACAACGGCACTGAAAATAGTGACTAATGACCATTTTTCACACTTATGACCATTGCAGCATCCCCATGGTCACATGATCAGAATTCGGATACTTGGCAACTGGTTCATATTTATGAAGGTTGCGGTGTCCTGAGGTCATGTGATCGCCTTCTGCAACCTTCTCACAAGCAAAGTTTATGGGGAATCCAGATTCACTTAACAACCATGTTACTAACTTAATAAAGGCAACGATTCACTTAACACTTGTGGCAAGAAAAGTCATAAAATGGGGCAAATTCACTTAACAAATGTTTCACCTAGCAACAGAAAATTTGGGCACAATTGTGGTCGAGGACTACCTGTAAAGGTTTTAAACACTAGAATTTCACTTGAAAATACTGGTAGATCTCAGAGATGGTACAATATGACAGCCCTGAGACTGACAGGGAAGCTGACTGGTTATGGCACAGGTTCTAGCACCAATATTTGTGATTTATTTTTTTTCAACATCATTATGAAAGCTTTTACATAATATGTCTTGATTTGCTGGTGTTTTGGATTTTTGTCTGAATGTATTAATTTAACATACTCAAGTTTCTAATGGTTTTTAAATACCTTGTTAACAACTTGGTTAGTTTTTACTGTAAATTTGGAATGGGTAATAACACTGATAACATAGGAAAGATTTCTTAATATCCATTATTCATTTCAGCTAACTGTAATTGTCATATCCCAATGAAAGATAGCTAAACTAGGACTTTTTATTTTGAAACACTTAGTTTTGTAAATCTTTCCTTTGTCTAATACATTATTTTTGAGATTGTATATTTCCTTTATAATTGGGGTTCCACATTGTTACAGCAGACACAAAATAAGAGACATTTTGTTGTCTGCTGAGTTCAAGATTTGTCCTATCTCAAGATTTTACATTTCTATTCTCTATTTCCTCTCTCACCTGTGAACTTGAATGTGCTGATATGGATGTCCCCAGAAGGTTAGAAAAACAAAAATTGTGGTTAGAGCTTAATTTCATTTTTGAACAGCTTGAATGGTCTCAGTGACCCTCAGGGTCATTGCAGCTTTTTCACAAATGTTGACAGATGTTCAGATCTGGTAAAATTGCATGCATGGACTTAAAGCAGAAAATGAACATTTTACTTCAAGATCTTTCAGTATTACAATAAAATTATTAAAGTGTTATTTAGTATTTTATAGCATTATGAATACATTTATTGCTTCATATTTATGGGGGTATTACAAATAAAATAGTTCCTAAATTATTGTTGTGTTCTTCTCTGTGTATGGTAAACCATGTTTTTCTTTCATTTCATTTATTTACTGAATTAATTTATCATGAGTCGGTAAGAAGAAAAAGCAGAAAAAGTAAGGTGATTTAAGAGAGAGAGAGAGAGACAGAGAGAAAATAGATTATTCAACATAAAATGAATCCCAATATTACTAATCCCATGAGTTACGATGGCCTTCAAATATTATCAATCCCATTATGGATAGTGGAATGGCTGCTATTAGCCAGCAACTCTACTGCAAGTCACAGGTAGATTAGGAGCTCCTATTGCATAATAATATAATATAACATTTTATGCAATTTTATGATATATTATGATCATGAATTATCACTTTTTGCTGAGAGTTTATGCACCGGAGACAACTTCCTTGTGTGTCCAATCTCACTTGGCCAATAAAGAATTCTATTCTGTTCCGTTCTGTTCTGTTCTGTTCTAAAGGGAACCTTCCCTTATGTAAAGTTAAAAGTCATCCACAGATACAAATTTTAAACAAGCTACTCTTTCCAAGGTCATTGTAACTCATTTAACAATTTAAAAATAGTCCTCATTTAATGATCAGCTGCTTAACAACTGTTTGAAGTTACAACAGCCTTTGAAGGTAGTTTGAACTACTTTTATGCAGATACATGCTGGATACAGGACAAGGCTTAGGGCTATTTAAGTAGACAGTGTCCAGTTGTCTGGTTTTTTCAGTCTAATTTCTACCTAAGTACTGAATTATCTAATTTGACCAAATACAATTTTTTTTCAAATCTTTTTTGAAAAACAAACAAGCCCTTATTTATTTCACCTGCTTAATTGTTTTTAGAGAGGAAATTTTGGGACAGTGAATTTCTCTTGAGATTAATTTAATTTAATTGTGGTTGATTTAATGGCAGGAATGCTTGAAAATCTGGATAGGAGTGACATAAAGATTGTCAGAAGGACTCATCTTCATGCTATTTTGAATTTTAGCTTGCAGACTATGCTGTAATATATAAATAAATGTCACCCAACTCTGCCCACTTACTTACTATCTCAATTTGTAACTGAATTTAGCTTAATAAGATGCCTACAGGAAAAAAAGCTGTAGTCAAAAAGTACATAGAAATGTACTCGGATAGGACATGCCCTCTTGTTCCTTTACATAAATTAATAAAATCCTTTATTGTTTACATGATGACTGCGTAATTTCACCTGAATAAATAAAGCCCTGACAGCTAATGTATCTGAAGTACTTTTGAATTTGATCATGCCACTGTTCTAGTTGGTAGGATGGTGCCTCTGTGAAAAGGAAGACTTGATAGTAAGTTTCCCTTTTCATGTAGAGCAACTAGTATTATTGGTTGCTTATCAACAGAAACACTCCAGGTAAGGACAGAGCATTTGTCACAATCAAATCATGTTCTAAAGGAGTGTTTCTGCACATTTGTACATTAGTGTCAATAATAAATCTTTGGCTCCTTCAAAGAACCTCATTAATTAATGTCAGTGAAACTTTCTGAACCATCAAGAGTTTGGGAAATGCAGTACATACCTTCTGTGTTATACAATTAACTGGTCAGAAGTACATTTTATTGTCATTTTGAAAATAATAAATGTTAGCTGATTCTAATTGTGATTTTATTATTAATTATCTGTAATGAATGCTCTTGTGTTATAACTTTATTCACCAGAATATAAGATTTTAAAAGTATACACTGAGGTTCCTAATGAGATGTTATTGTTAATATTATTGGGACCAGATGTTTCAAGCATATGCTAATCTTAAATATATTGCTGATCCCTCTTCAGGAAATCCAGTAAAGAACATCAGGAGCACTAGATTTTGTTTATAGAATACAATAGATGGCAAAGTGTATTATATTGTTTTTATACTATTCTAAGAATTATTCTCCTCGGGAGAATAATTCTTAGAATAGTGTTGCCACTTTTCTCGGGAGGAAAGCCATGACAAATCTAGACAGCACACTAAAAAGCAGAGACATCACCCTGTCAACAAAAGTGCGTATAGTCAAGGCTATGGTCTTCCCAGTCGCAATGTATGGCAGTGAAAGTTGGACCATAAGAAAGGCTGAGCACCAAAGAATTGAGGCCTTTGAACTATGGTGCTGGAGAAGACTCCTGAGAGTCCCTTGGACGGCAAGGCGATCAAACCAGTCAGTCCTAGAGGAGATCAACCCTGACTGCTCTTTAGAAGGCCAGATCCTGAAGCTAAAACTCAAATACTTTGGCTACCTAATGAGAAGGAAGGACTCACTGGAGAAGAGCCTAATGCTGGGAAAGATTGAGGGCAAGAGAAGAAGGGGACGACAGAGAATGAGGTGGCTGGATGGAGTCACTGAAGTAGTAGGCATGAGCTTAAATGGACTCCAGAAGATGGTAGAAGACAGGAAGGCCTGGAGGAACATTGTCCATAGGGTCGTGATGGGTCGGACACGACTTTGCAGCTAACAACAACAAGAATTATTCAGAGCCAGAAGTAAAATGTACTAAGTACAGTACTTCTGTATGCTACTGTAGGATAGAGTAACTACATTGAAAACATTACAGATAATCTTTGTTAACAACCATTCATTCAGCAACCATTCAAAGTTATGGCAACACTGAACAAGTGGTACTTATACGTGGCTTCCAAAGTTACAGCTGTTATAGCACACCTGTTGTCACATGATTAAAATTCAAGTCATTGACAGCCCATCCACACTTGTAAATACAGTGAGGCTATAAAAGTATTATGCAGTGCATAGTTGGTTAATTTTGTGTTATAGTGAGTTAGATTTACATAGTTAATTTTCCTCTAGGGATTATCATATTGTGCTGCCATCATGTGGTCATTATGGGAATTACAATATGTTCTGTTCATGTTAATCTGTTCAGTCAATCCCTCCCATTTTGTGATGTATTTCCTCCTTCTTGTTAATCTTGTCTATTGTGTCATTTCCTGGACACCATTACATGTGTTCTGCTCTCATGGTAGTACCATTACTATATTTGACCTTGAAATACCATCCATTTCATCATCTCCCACATCCTGTTGTCTGCTGTAAACCTCCTGCATGCAATAAAGATCTTCGTGGATGAGAAAAGGTATTTTGTGAGTTCAGCTATCTGATAAAGACTGTCAGCAGTGATTAGGCACAGGGGTCAGGCACAGGGGTCTCAGCAAGGGGATATATCATTATACAACAGTTGGAGTCAGAATAAGGCTCCATTACATAGAATAGAATAGAATAGAATAGAATAGAATAGAATAGAATAGAATAGAATAGAATAGAATAGAATAGAATAGAATAGAATAGAATAGAATAGAATAGAATAGAATAGATTTACAAGAATGTATTCTCAAGTGAGCTTTTTTAGATTTAACTACAGAGCTGAAAAATTATATAAGCTGTTCCACTGGTTAATTGTTCTCACTGTTAGGAACTTTCTCCTTAATTCCAGGTTGCTTCTCTTTTTGATCAGCTCCCAACTATTGTTTCTTGTCCTGTTCCCTGGTGCTTTGGAGAATAATTTGACCCCCTCTTCTTTGTGGCAGCCTCTCAAATACTGGAATACTGCTATCATGTGACCCCTATTTCTTCTTTTCCTTAGATTAGCCAAACCCAAATCCTGCAAAGGTTCTTTATATGTTTTAGTCTCCAGGCCTTTGATCATCTTAGTTGCTCTTCTCTGAACTTTTTCTAAGATCTCAACATCTTTTTTTGTAGTATGGTGACAAAAATTGATTACAGTATTCCAGGTGCGGTCTTACTAGGGTTTTATAAAGCAGTACTAATACTTTTTAAAATAGACTCTTTACAGGAACTTTCTACATGCAAAGTTTCTGCAAAGATGCAAAAGAAAAATATATTTTGATTAGTTCTGATGCATCTTGATATAAAATTGTACTTTGTCTCAAATGACTCAAATGATAAACTCCATTTCTTTAAACGAAGCAACTATTTTTGAGACAAAGTGAGACAAAATTTGCAGAACTGCTTTTAAGTGATGAAAACTTGTTCCAAAATTTCAGGGACAGAATTCACAGGATGGTCATAAAAAAAAACTTTTGAGTATCCCATAGATAGAAAATGGCAGACCAAGAAAAGGAAATTTAAAATACATATTGTGCCCTTTAGTAAAGTTGTCTTAAAATGGGGGTGCTCTATGGCCATAATTTAAAGAGGAGGTAGAAATAGCTTTTACAAGTCTCTCTGCTTTTTGTAGTTGGCTTTGTAGCTTTGCAAGCATTCAAAAACCATAATTAACTAGAAGATGATAAAATGTCATGTGCAATGACTTTTATACTATAAATGGTGCATGGGAAATAAAATTCTTTTCTTGATATAGGTAATTTTTGAAAAGGCCCACATTTTACCATGCAGTTTGGATCTTGCCCTGATAGAGGTCATTCTTTGTCAAACCCATAATTAACTATTTGGAATTTTTTTCTGATTTAAGTGATCTGTTGTTCTTGGCCAACACCTTTAGGATTCATTCAGTAGATGGTTGACATCAATGCCAATTCTGCAGTTCATCCAAATCACTACAAAATGTATTAGGTCCTCCTAGAAGATAAAGTAGTGCCTCGTCTCCTGACAACTTATTAAAGAATGCTACTAGCCAAGGCAAACAGGAACAACAACAACAAAAAAAAACATTTTAAATGTATAGTGTCTGTGTTTTACATTTTGATAGTAGCAATTATTAAAACAGATTGAGATAGTTTTCTAAACTTATGAAAAATAACACTGCAATTTTACATTCTCTGATAAATTTCACCGAATCTAGGTTGATAAATTGTGAAGGAATCTTGTTTGTATTATTTTTGTGCTGCCTAATCCTGTGCTATCATTTGCTTTTGCTGTACTGGACATGTCACAAACAACCTAGAAAAGCTAATTATCAGAGAACCTAATTATTGGTAGTTTAGGAAATAAACATGAGGTTTAACAGTGTTGCATTTTAAACAACCATATTAATCAAAGGACCTAATCAAGTTATTGAATATTGCATTAGCGTATTTCAAAATTGATATCACATCTTTAAAATGCCCCCATAAGCTAAGCTCTCATGTTTCACTGTCATTATTATACTCTGGTTTATTCTACTGCTCTAATTTTTAATCTGCTTGAAAGCTACTCATCAAAGTTCATCTATCTGACAGGCAAACCTTAATAGTATGAGGACCCAAATTCAAATGAAAAATATTCATGCTCATAAAAACCTACTTTAAACTCTAATGTTGAATAGATGCCATAGATCTATTGCTCTCAGTATGACATCATTGTCCAGTCTTGTGAGTTCAGTAGTTCAGCCTTGCAGTATATTATGTAGAAATAATGGAAGTTAAAAGCTCCAGCTAAATAGGGATAACAAAATGGAGATTATACAACCTTCATATTTCTAAAGATTTCTTTTTTAATTCTTTTTTTATTAGTTTTCCAATATTACAATAGTATCTTTAAAAAGCAACGTGGTGTCTGGGTTGCAATAGTTCTATTTCAGACAAATACATATTATTACAAGTCTCCAAATTATTTTAACCAATACTTCCTCTCTCTTTTTTCCTTTAATACATACTATCTCTTATCTAAATTAACATATTTCTCATTGTTATCCATCAGTCATTAAATAGTTTTCTTATATTTATCAATATTTTAGTATATTTTATATTTTAACATTCCATCTTTAAAACATCAAACACCTTATATATTTTTCTAGCTTTAATTTTACATTGATATTGAAATTAAACATTTAAGATTTCTCATTTTCATATTGCTAAATAACCTCCTTTCCCTTTAAACAATTTTCTCCAATACCTAGTAATGTAATCCAGTTCTTATTTATCTCATTTCCATATCCATATCAGTCATACAATATTTAGAATAATAGTCATTAAAATACCAATTGCAAGGAGGAGAAAGAAGAGGAGGACAATATAATATTCTTGTTTCTCATTTATAGTTTCCACATATTAAAAATTTACCAAAATTTCTTCCATCTCAACATTTAATACATCCTCTCATGTCTCTACATCCAGGTATATTAGTTACATTCTATCATTTTTAGCATATATACATCTTAACCCATATCATTTAAAGAACTCAATATTTCAATATTAGTATTCATATATTTGTATTTTTTAATTATTATTATTATTTTTCTTATTTTTTTTAGTTAGTGAGTATTTTCGTCTACTCATCAAAACAATCTCTCTTAATCCCAATACAATCCTGTCTATTTTAGTATTATCTATTTCAGGCCTCTTAAGAATGTTTATATTTCTTCAATCTTATTCTTGCCTTCTTCCTTTGTCATGTCATTTTTTGCTTCTTTGCCTCAGGGTCATCAAAGCATTCTTGTATTGCTATATCATATTGAAGTGGCCTTCCAGTCTCCACTCTTGAAGGATTGAAGCATCTGTCAACAGCACCAAATCCTCTCATTATTTTCACCTCTTGATATAATTGTCCTGGTCTAAATATTTTTTTTTCCATCTGTTCTCCATTATAATCTTGAGAAGCCTGCATTTGTTGAATATTTAATTCTTCTGCCAATGTATTTGATTGTTCAATTTCTTCTGTTAAGTTCTGTCCCAATAATATATTAGTTGTAATCATAGTTTGAGTTTGAATTTGTTTCATCGAGATACTTTCTAATTCTTTTCCAAAAGCTTTTATTTCATTGCCAGCTGTAGAAAGGAACGGATAAGTTTGGTAAGATATTTCCCACATAGCATGGATTTGTTTTTGAAACTCTTCTATAGTGAAGTTTCACACCTGGTGTTCAAGGTTACTCTTATCTTGTTTTTCTTAAATATTTTCTTGATTTTTTTTAAAGAGAAAGTCAGATTGCAATTTCAAGTTTAGCCACTGGGTGTCCCCCAAGTACTTCGAAAATTCTTTTCTTTTAGTCCATTTCTTTCTTCAACTTTTTTTTAAAAACACCCCTGGGCTTGTTTGCCGCTTATTTGAAGGGAGGGTTGAATTTCCCCCTCCCTCACCACAGGGGGGAAAGTACTTAGCAGCTTATTTAGGTGAAAAGAAGAAGATTAAGGTATAAGAGAGGAATCTTACCCCATCTCTTCCATGCTGCTTTAATTTTGCCTGATGGTAAGTTTGACTTCAGCTGTCTGCAGCCTAGTAACTGGCCATATTCCTATGGCCAGTCTTTCATCCGCCGGTACTGTATTATATATGTAAACAACTTTAATAACAAGTTAAACAAGTTATTCCGTTTGTACGGTGAGGGAAAAACAAATCTGACAGGAGAACACGCGGGAACTTTGACAGCTGTCAAAGTTCCTCCGCATGGCGCAGGCGCAGCCACTGACAGCTCGCGGCTGTCAAAACACCGAGCCATGCGGAAACAAGAACTGTCAAGAGAAGACGGCGCGGATTGGTCCGGTTAGACGCGGCGCCAAAAGAAACGTTCCTGATTGGTCCTCACTGACAGCTGCCGGCTATAAAAGCCGGACGAGTTATTCTGTTTTGCCTTGCTCTAAATAAACCTCTAGTTAATCAGCCTGTCGTCCCGAGTGGTCCTTCGGCTACTTCACTGGCGACGAGGATGGGATCGCTCCTGAGCTGAAGTCACGGCCGAGGAAGAGAGTTCCCGGCCAGAGCTGTCACTGGAAGTTTTAACTTCCAACGGAGCGAGACCTAGGACCGGACGACATGGCAAACTTCGGGCGTGTGAGGGAATTCGATACCCGCCATCCAGAGAGATGGCAATCACACCTGGGGCAAGTCGAGGGATTTCTCCTCGTCAGCAAAATCACCGACGACAGGGCAAAAGCCGCCGCTCTCCTGTACATCAGCGGACCCCCAGTATACAACGCTGCCGTCGGGCTGTTTAGCCTGGTACCCATCACCGAAGTCTCCTACGCGGACCTGGTAGACCAGCTTAACAAACATTATATGCCGGCACGCTCAGAACTGTATTGGCGAGTACAATTCACCCAGAAGAAACAGCGACCAGATGAACCCGCAAATGACTTCATCGCCGGGGTCAGGCACGCCGCGCGGAACTGCTGCTTCCCCGACCTGGAAGACCGCATCAGAGACCAGGTGGTGATTGGGTTGAGGGACGAGCGGCTTCAGAAAAAACTGACATCTAAACCCGACATGAGTCTAGCCGAATTGACCCGAGAAATTATGGCCTACGAGTATAACCACAAGAAGAAATCGACCACCACGACTCCAGAGAGCCCAGCGACCGTATACCAAGAGAGCGCAACTCTCAGTGACAGCGACGAATCGGTGGACTTCACTGACGGGGAGGCCCTTCAGCGCAGAATGGAACGGAGACAACAGAGAAGAAGCGACACATCGGATCGCCGAAGAGCCAGGAACCCCCCCACCACCATCACCACGACACGAGCAACGGGCCGCCTGCGCCAGCTGCGGGGGCAACCATGCCCGTGGAAGCTGCCGGTTCAGAAACGCAAAGTGCCACAATTGCGGAATGACCGGCCACATCAAACCGGTGTGCCAAAGCCGGGCCCGCAACAACGTGAATGATCTGGAGGCCTATTCCCCAGGTAGGCCAACTACCCGGGCCAACATAGGAAAAACGCCAGGGGCCCTAGTAGAAACAATTGATAAGGTACACTGCCTAAGCTCAAAAGTGAGGATCAGGGTAAAAATTCAGGGAGTCACCTGCCCCATGGAGGTGGACTCCGGGTCAGCAGTCTCCTTAATTTCATTCAAAACATATCAGGAGATCTGCCAGCGAAGCAATGGGAAAATTCCTCTGAAGCAAACCCAGGTCCACCTAGCAGATTTCCAAAAAAATCCCATTCCTCTGGAAGGGAAGGCTAAGGTGGCTGTAGAGTATAAAAAATTCAAGGGACCCCTAGAAGTTCTAGTGACTCCAGGAAACCGCACCGACCTGATAGGGCTGAACTGGTTCGGGTCTCTGGGCATCGCCATTACGGGGGTAAATACAGTCCAATCCTCTAGCCTCGAAGCCGTTTGCAACAAGTATGCAGACGTCTTCGATGGCACACTAGGAAAATACACTGGCCCCCCCATCTCCTTACAATTAAACCCAGCCATCCAGCCCATAAAGATAAGAGCTAGGAGAGTACCATTTGCCCTTAAAGAAAAAATAGAAAATGAACTAGAACGCCTCGTAGGACTTGGGGTGCTAGAACCGACGGAAGGGGGAAGCTGGGAGACCCCAATAGTCACCCCAGTTAAACCTAACGGAGAAATTAGACTATGTGCAGACTATAAAGCGACCCTCAACCTAGCCCTCAGCCCCCATGCTTACCCGGTGCCAGCGGTAAGGGACGTATTTGCTTCCATCCGCTCCGGCGCCATTTTCGCAAAACTTGATCTCACACAGGCGTACTTGCAACTGCCTGTCACAAATGACACCGCGGAAGCTCAAACAATTGTCACCCACCGCGGTGCCTTTAAAGTGAAAAGGCTCCAATTTGGCATCTCGGCAGCCCCGGGTATCTTCCAGGCATCATGGAGAAAACCCTGAAAGGAATACCTGGGGTCTGCCCCTATTTCAACGATGTTCTCATCGCCGGAGAAAACGAAGCAAACTTAGCTGACAGACTGTCAGCTGTACTGAGCCGGCTCAGAGAAGCCGGTCTCAAACTTAAACGTGAAAAGTGCTCCATCGGAGTCACGTCCACAGAATTCCTAGGGTACAAAATAGACGGCCAAGGCATTCACCCCACCACAGAAAAACTAAGGGCTATTCAGACAGCGCCTAGCCCAAAGAATAAACAAGAACTCCAAGCCTTTTTAGGATTATTAAACTTCTATCACGCTTTCCTTCCCCACAAAGCCACCATAGCTGAGCCTCTGCATAGGCTCCTAGACAAAGGAACTGCCTGGTCCTGGACCAAAACACATGAAAATAGCTTCCAGTCATTAAAAAAGAGTATTTGTAACAGTTCAACAATCACCCTTTTCCGAGAAGACACACCAATATGCATCGCTTGTGATGCATCTCCCTATGGAATTGGGGCAGTTTTAAGTCATCTATACAAGGATGGCACCCAAAGACCCATAGCTTTTTATTCACGCACTCTGTCAAAAGCAGAAAGGAACTACGCACAAATCGACAGAGAAGCACTAGCAATAGTCGCAGGGGTAAAAAAGTTCCATGACTACCTCTATGGGAGACCCTTTACCATATTCACAGATCACAAACCTCTACTAGGAATATTCACTTGGTATAAAACAACACCGCAGATTCTTTCACCAAGAATACTGCGTTGGTCCACCTTCTTATCAGCATATGCTTATAAATTAATACATAAACCAGGAAAAGAATTAGGACACGCAGACTGCCTCAGCAGGCTGCCAATTCAAAGCAAGGACCCAGACCCAGACCCAGCAGGGCTGATTCTAGCAATCTCCCAACTTCCAGACTACCCCCTCTCTGCAAAGATTATAGCTAACAACTCAGCTAAAGACAAAATACTCAGCAGAATCCTCAGGTGGGCAACAACTGGATGGCCAGCACAAAACCCACACCCCCAATTCCAGCCATTCTATAACAGGAGAAATGAAATATCTTCACATATGGGATGCCTTCTATGGGGGAACAGGGTGATAATACCCAATAGGAACACAAACCAAACATTAGACATCTTACACGAAGGACATCCGGGTATTGTCAAGATGAAAGCTCTGGCCAGAAGTTATGTCTGGTGGCCTGGCATAGATAAAGAGATAGAAAAATATGTGGGTGGGTGCTATACCTGTCAAGCAACACGAAGCGAGCCACCCCAAGCACCAATTCACAAATGGGAAACTACAAAAAACCCTTGGTCACGCATACATTTAGATTTCGCAGGACCTATCCAGGGACAGAGTTTCCTAATAGTAGTGGACAGCTATTCTAAATGGTTAGAAGTCACTCCCCTTAGAAAAACAACTTCAGGAGCCACTATACAGGCCCTTAGGAAAATATTCGCCACACATGGCCTCCCAGACACCATGGTTTCAGACAATGGACCTCAATTCACCTCTCGTGAATTTCAGATGTTCGCTATGAAGAACTGTATTAGACTGGTCACGTCTGCACCGTTCCACCCATCGACAAACGGGATGGCTGAAATTATGGTGCGCTCCACAAAAGAAGCCTTGAAAAAATTCGTAAAAGGGAACTGGCAGCGGCGACTCAGCCAGTTCCTAATGTCACAACACGCAACTCCATGCACAACAACGGGCAAATCACCCGCGGAACTAAGATGGGGAGGAGACTGATAACGCGGCTCGACAGACTACATCCAGACACATACTCCGCAGAAAACGATCACCCCCACCCAACCCGCACACTCAAACCTGGGCAAATGATATGGGCACGGTCATACACAGACAAAAACAAATGGGTCCAAGGGACTGTGCTACAACAAACCGGACCCATTTCTTATCTAATATCCACACAAAGTGACGGCAATCTACGCCGACATATCGATCAACTCAGGCCAAGACAACCACCGCACAGCCCAGAACCCCAACCAGAGAACCACGAACTGCAAGCCCCCGCAGAAATACTGCCGATACCAAACCAAGAGGAAGAGGGACAAGAGAACTTACTACCGCCTGAACCAGACATCGCCCCACTTCCAAGACGCTCCAACAGGAACAGAAGAGCCCCCACCTACCTAAAGGACTACCAGTGGGCAGGTTCCAACAACCAACAAGGGGGAGGAAACGCTCCAGGGGAGGGGTAAGGGGTGTATTATATATGTAAACAACTTTAATAACAAGTTAAACAAGTTATTCCGTTTGTACGGTGAGGGAAAAACAAATCTGACAGGAGAACACGCGGGAACTTTGACAGCTGTCAAAGTTCCTCCGCACGGCACAGGCGCAGCCACTGACAGCTCGCGGCTGTCAAAACACCGAGCCATGCGGAAACAAGAACTGTCAAGAGAAGACGGCGCGGATTGGTCCGGTTAGACGCGGTGCCAAAAGAAACGTTCCTGATTGGTCCTCACTGACAGCTGCCGGCTATAAAAGCCGGACGAGTTATTCTGTTTTGCCTTGCTCTAAATAAACCTCTAGTTAAGCAGCCTGTCGTCCTGAGTGGTCCTTCGGCTACTTCAGGTACAAAGGGAATGCAGGCACTAACAGGGGGGTTGCAGCTCCCCCGCATTTCTGCAAAAGTCCCTTTTGTCTGATCACCCCTCCAGGACAGCTCTTTGGTCCTTTTAGGACCCTCCAGCAATGCGAATCTGGATGTGGAAGACGGGAGCCATCCTCCAGACGTCCATGACGGCTGACTTGGCAAACCGGAAGTCATATTTCTAAAGATTTCTTACCATAAAACAATAAATTAACCAATTTATGAATCAGTTAAGATTCTATTCAGATTTACATTATGATTCAAAGAACAAATTGGATTTGTAATATAGTTTAAAGAGTCCAGTTAATTCAGTTTATGTTTATGATTCAAATTTTTGAATCAATTCAGATCAAAGATCTAATTCTGTGTGCTTCATTGCATGCACTAATGTTAATAAAGCAGAATTACCTTGTCAAATTAATTGGGCAATTCAATCAAATATTCAGTATGAAGGAATAATTTGATTAAAATGCTAGTAAACTGAAACTTTGTTCATGGATTTAGCCCATGAACCATTGTTTATGTACTAATAGAAACAATGAGGGAGGAAGGAAGGAAGGAAGGAAGGAAGGAAGGAAGGAAGGAAGGAAGGAAGGAAGGAAGGAAGGAAGGAAGGAAGGAAGGAAGGAAGGAAGGATCACAAATAGAATATCAGTATGAGATCATTGCCAGCATTCTAATTTTCTGTGAGGGCAATGAAAGAATCAAATGAGAAATATGCAGTACTTATTTGCATTGTCACACTTCGCAGATAATGACAGCAAAGAAAATGGGAAAGGTGCTGTCAGATTTAGTGAGAAAGAAAAACGTGGGAATCTTTTAAAAGTTTGGATCAGTCCAGGGGAATGAGAATAGGAGTTAATATTATATCTAAGCCTATTGAAGGGTTGCTAAGAAGGGTTCAATTCCCCATATGGATGTTGGTAAGCAGGTCCTTTATTCCAAAGTTGCATTAAAATATCACTAAACAGCTATCCTGTGTGATTTTTATAAAGGAGTCTTTGAATGTACAACTGCATGCATGAAGATACTTTTTGCAAACCCAAATTGTCAGGGTTCCAGGTTTTAACTTTTGTGCAGATACAAAGGTTTCTTGCTCAGGAAAGCATGATGTATTCATAAAGGTTGCTTCTTTGCTGATATCACATACAACTTCATAGTTAAGAGGGGCAAGTTACCATATATTTATAACACTTGAACAGAGCATCAAGCCCACGTAGCTTTGCAAACTACACAGAGGATGGCATTTTATTTTTAAAAAGGATTCTAACTCAAAAGACATTTGAAATACTCCAAGCTGCAAGATAAAACATAGGTTTTGAATAAGAGAAACTCATTCAGAAACTGAGCTATTTCTATTTCACTGACTTATGACACTGATGGTTAATTTGGTACATTAGTAATACATAAAAGTAGCAAGAAATTTCCAAATCCCTGACAAATCCACATTTCTTTATTAAGATCTGAAGAGAGTTACATTTTAATAATTATATAATGCAGTACTGCTTCATGAGATTAGGAATCTTGGATTTACTTGAATAGTCATTTTCATAACTGTCCATAGAAGTATAATTGCATTCATATTCACACATTTTTTATAGATCTTGAAGCAAATATTAAATAAATAGGATCTGAAAACTATGCAGTGATCATGCTTTTCCCATGGAAGATCATTATACTCACAAATATTATTCAGAAATATCAACCTTAAGCTTTAACCTATTTGCAGTTGTGTATGTAATACGGCTTCAAGTCAAAGTTTCAATGTTGTGCTTAATACAGATTTGAAAGTCTGATTTAAATCTATATTCATATCCATGCCTCAAAATAAATGTGTCTAAATTATAAAAAAATAAGTAATTTGTTAAGTAAAGAAATAATCTTTTGAATAAAGGACAATATGTTTTCAGTGGCAACTTTATAACTATAGGCTTCCTCACAAAAAGGTAAGTAGTAAAACCTTATTAGTGAGTGTGTTTTTAATGGATTCAGTGTATTAGTGAATATTTGGGTTCTGCCTCTTTCAAGTTTAAGGTTTAGTGTTTAACTGCTATTTGATAGGACTTGTGACTTTTTTCCCTATTCTAGAAATTGATTTATACATTCTTAGGTAAAAAGTGATATACTGATGTTTCTATAACTAAACTATAACTAAAACATAGAATACAGATGTTCAGTTAATTTGTCAGTTATAAATATATACCCACATGAAAACACACCAGTATTATCACAACTGAACCAATAATCAGCTGGATGGTGCCATCAAATGCTAACTAGGAGAATAAAATGAAACTAAAAAAAAAATACTGAGGAATGCAACACATTCTTTTCACTCTTGATGCTACAAATTGGTATGGAATTCCTTTTTTTTTTTTTGCAAACAAAGGAAATCTTATTAATTCCATAAACTAATGTACTGACTAAGCCTTCCATCTTTCCTAGCTCAGTAAAATGAGGACCCAGATGGTTGGGGACAATATGCTGACTCTGTAAACCACTTAAAGAGGGCTGTAAAGCACTGTGAAGTGGTATATAAGTCTAAGTGCTATTGTTATTATGTCAGTGGCAGTTCTGACTATTTGCAAGAAAATTAATTCCTAGTACAACAACTAGGAAGAAGTAAGAAGCTGGTTCTGTCATAAAAGCAAATACAAAACAATAATGTCTGGGTTTTAGTTTCCTTTGATGATGCCTCTCAGTGTGGAATGAGCTGTCATGGTTCTGGTAGATGAGATGAGACATGGAATTCTTCTTCAAAGAACATTTTTATTTGGCTACAAAATAATGGGACATACAAAGGTGAACCCAATATAAATTCTCTTCCCCTTGGTTACAAAGTTGCAAGTTGCAATTCCCACTCCAATTTGCTGTCATAAAAAAAACATTCACCAATTGTTAGAAAAAGCGGGCACTCCTCCCAGCTCTCCAGCCCACCAAAATGTTATCAGCAATGACCTTGGTTCCCATACATTTGAATTGTTTTGGCTAACTGAGAACTACACCCCCTCCTTCTTCTAAGCTAAATATGTGGCAATGAAGACAAAATGAAAATGGCTTCAGTTCGGTTTGTCACAGCATTAACACTGAGACAGTGCACTAACACTGAGGCATGGTTCTGACAGACAGAGACAAAGCAGAAATCCGAAGCTTGCAAATTCCTCAAAGAATATGTTTATTGATATTGGCACTTCAAAAATGAAACAAAGTCTGAAAAGATACATACAAATTCCCCAATACAAAGTTAAGAAATCCCACCCCTAATGCTATGCAAGCAACTACATTTCCCCACACAGCTTGTTGATGGCTTTTCATGAAACACCCAGCTCAGAGTCTCAGGAGTAGCCAATGACCTTGGTTCCCATGAGAGAAAGTCTGAGAGAAAAAGTCTGTTTTGTCTAGCGCAACACCTGGCAACCCCCTCCCTCCATGCTATGTGTCAACTAACAATGAGAAGGAAAAAATGGCAGCAGCCATGTTCATTCTAAAGTTGACACACTGTAGATTGGTTGGATGGAGACAAGACAGAATGATATATAGCAGAATTGTTAAAGGCAATTATCAGGGAGTACATTAGAAAGAGAATATCATTAACTGTAAACTACATTAGAAAAAAGACAAACCACTCTGGGTTAAAAGGGGGAAAGGAAAAAGATTACCGTTCTACATTCCGCAAGCCATAAAATAGATCTTTTGCTGTCACTGCAGCATTTATCCATTCAAAAAACTGAGTACATTCAGACGTATTCTGACCATAAAGTGTTACATGCTTTTTCACCTTTTTTTGTTGATTTAGTCGATCACAGATAATAAAATATTTATGGCATTATATACTTTCTATTAAGATATAACGTTGCTATTTTCAAAAAATACACTTTAAGTTATCCTTTTTAGTATTTGGAAAAGTGTATTCCTTGTTGCTTGCTCTTTATGTAACACTTACACATATGATCTCCATTTTACTTTGAAGACTGATGTGTGTGTATATACACACATACATCACAAAACTAATAAATGTGAAATGCTTTCGCTACACTCAAGATATCAAGGCAAGGCGGATACATTTGAAAAATTGCTCTAATACATCAGAAAATATAAAAATCAATATGCTATAACAGCTAAAAAGCGTCTTCTATTTTGAAATGGCACAAGGTTGCAAAAAGCTATTATACTTCTAGATGTGCATGGTGAGGAATATATGAAGCCCGCCTCTGGGCCTTTGAAAGGATACTTAAGAAACAAAGGGAAACTGGAATTTGTTCATTTTGTTGAGATCAGGAAGCTCTTTTTGTAACAAGATGGGCTACAATAGTGCATGCACTTATTCCAAGTTAAAAATAAATAAATAAAAAGAGCCCTTTTTATTCTTCTTCTCATCTTATTCCCTGTTTCTACCAATCTCAGGCAAGCAAACAAGCACACTTTCCTAATACAGTACTTTTCTTTCCACTTGTGTACAATGTACCTGTTTTCTGAACTTTAAGGAATTGTCAGTGAACAGTGACCAAACTCTCAGATTATTTTGTGGATAAGATGTGCCCAGCCCCAGTATCCCAGTTTTGGCTGATCATCTATATAAACAGGAAAAGCGACAGCAACAACCAAAGCTGACTTGTGCAAAATGCCTGCATGTGGGAGCTGCACCTGCAGAGGACTGGATGAGAGTACCGAAGTGAATAATCATTTCCTTGATGGGAAAAATTTCTGCTGGAAACTAAAGGGAGAAAGAAAAAAAGATGATGGGGTGAATAAAGTCAATGATGGCCTCATCTGTTTGAATGTAGTGATCATTTATCATTTTTACTTAGAGGCAAAATGAGTTGATAAAATTAGAGCGTCTTCTTACAAAGGCTTTGCTTCAGACAGGAGATAATTTACCAACAGAAGAATTCAATTGGATGCAGCTGTTCCCCAAAACTAAACTGCAGAATCCATATACGAACATAAAGCAAAAAGACCCATAACAGAATAATGCATTGATCAGTGCATCTTCCACATCTTCTACAGTTAGTGCTTTTTGTGCTTTGTACATGGAATGGTTTCTCTAGTTCAGTAGGTGATAAATGGATGACATCATTGGTTTGGGAAGTTACATGGGTTTAATATGAATTACACTTCTCCCCTTGAAATGCAACAAACATGATATTCAATAAGTGTTTTCTCCTCATAAAACTGCTTCTACCTTTTCCAGTTATGGTAGTAATGAACTACAGCAATTTGTGAATATAAATTCAATTCTTAGTTCCATGGGATTGCAGAAGTAGCAGAAAAACAAGTCTGGTTAATTACATGTACTTTAAAATATAATCTTAAAATTAACTTGTTTCTCCTACTTCTGCAATCCCATGGAACCTAGAATTGAATCCATATTCACAAATTGCCATAGCTCCTTAATTGTAATTAGCCACAGAAATATTTAGGGAGTAGTTTTGTGAACAACAATGTACTTATTTCTCAGCTATCTTGGAAGGGAATAGTTTTGCTGCACAGTAACAAGGAGGTCATTAGGAAAAGGCCAAGAATATCTCCACTCTAAAAATTAAATAGGGTTCTAAACTAGAATTAATCTAGTTGTTGAGGTTCTGTAACTTAATCCTTACCTTTTCAATATATCTTTTTTAAAACAAAATGCTCAGGGAATGCTTGCTTTTTAAATGAATTTGTTACCAAGAGCCTAAAACCAGAAGTTTCAGGAGAACGTTTGTCTAAACAAGAGCTCCAGCATAAGAAAATTCACTTTGCTCCAACAGAATAGCAGTTATGTTCCTCCTGGAACTCTAAAATAAAAAAGTGACTGTATGATTTCTTTATTAACTCACAGTTCTCACTTTGAGGATTTACATTCCCCCCCTCCAACCGTGGCATCTCTTATATATGTGGACTTCAGCTCTCAGAATTCTGAATATTGACCACAGCACTAAGTTAGTCCTCAGCTTATGGCCATAACTGAGCCCAAAATTTCTGTTGCTGAAGGAGACAGTTGTTTAGTGAGTTTTGCCCCATTTTATGACTTTTCTTGCCACAATGGCTAAGTAAATCACTACAGTTGTTAAGTTAGTAACTTTCCCATTGACTTTCATTGCCAGATGGTCACGAAAGGTGTTCACATGACCTCAGGCCACTGCAACTGTCAGTTGCCAAGTGTCTGAATTTTGATCACCTGATCAGGGGATGCTGCCAGGGACATAAGTGTGAAAAACAGTCATAAGTCATATTTTTCCATGCTGGTGTAACTTTGGATGGCCACTAAACAAAGCTTTGTAAATACAGGCCTACCTGTAGATAGATAAACTTTATTGTCATTTTTTTTCTTGTGGGCACAGTGGCACACATTAAAAATGAAATTTAGTTGCTTCCTCTCAAAGTGTTCACACATATAACACATTTAAAACATACTATATACAACATATGTATAGATGTACACCCGTACATAAGTAACATATAAATATTATTCACTGTCCCTCTTGAATACATAAGGGAAGCTTTAATGTTCACAAGGCTAATACTGTATGGAACAAAGCTGTGACTGAATCTGGATGTTCTGCTTCGGATACCACGAAGCCTCCTCCCAGAAGGTAATAAGAAAAACAGGTCACGAAGAGGAAAACATTATCATGTAATGTCCCAGACAATCTTACGGACCCTGCTCAAGCAATGCTTAGGTGCTATGTCTTGGACGGAAGGGAGGGAACTGCCAATAATCTTTTCACCCATCCTCACCACTCTCTGCACTGCTTTCCTGTCTGAAGCAGTGATGCTTCCAAACCAGACTGTGATGCTATATGACAGGATGCTCTCAATTGTCCCTCTGTAGAAAGTGGTCAGGACAGGGGAAGGAAGATGTGCTTTTCTCATGTGATGCAGAAAATGCAGGTGCTGCTGTGCCCGCCTCACCAGTGTCTCACTGTAGAGCAACCAAGCCAGCCTACTTGTTAACTGCACACCCAGGAATTTGATGCTGGTATCCATCTCTACAGGTGAATAATTAATGCACAGAGAAGTGTGGCTCTGCCTGCCTTTTCTGAAATTGACAATGATCTCTTTGGTTTTTCCAGTATTTAAAACTAGGCTGTTTTCCTTACACCAGTTCACCAACCCCTCAACCTCCTTGCGGTAAGCTTCCACCTTGTCATCATGAAAAAAGCCCACTACTGTTGTATCATCTGTTAACTTCACAATATGGTTGGTGGCAAACCTAGCACTACAGTCATGGGTCAACAGGGTGACCATCAGCGGACTTAGGACACAGCCCTGAGGAGAACCTGTGCTCAAGGAAATGGTGTTAGATGGTATTGTAATATAAATGGTATTGTAATCTGTTTAATTATTCAGTGAATAAAAATGCTTTTGTCCTTACAGATCATGTTATAGTTAGCCACAGCAGTTCAAGGCAGTATTAACAATGGTTACAAAGATGGAATGACCCAGTTTTTGGAATTCTCCATCTGATGTCCAAAAAACTAGTTTGGAGTATACTCTGAAAGCAATTTACTTTGCTCTCTGACATGTTTATTTCTTATACTGTGGAAATGAGAGAAGTAAAGAAGAAGAGCCCTTATGATTCTGATTTAAGTTGAAGTGTTTTCCCCCTACAACCAATGTATTTTCTTATTGTTATTCTTCTTAATTTTCCCCACTTTTAGAATCCCATCGGATTTGTTTATATCATCATAAGCATTTTGCTATCCTCGGCTCAAAGTATTCTCTTTAGTAATGAACTTCACAGTCAGTTTGAGGTCAGGCTTAGACAGAAGCTAAGGAAAGCGTGCAAATGGGATTAGTCCATTCAGATATTTTAAGAGAAACAACTAAGCACTGCAATCTTGAACTAGTCTTCCTAAATCTTGTGCAGCTTATGGTGAATATGGGAATGCATCATGAGAAGTTTTATAAAGAATTTATCAGTGCTTTCAGCCAAGCAATGGTTTATTCTCAGAATAGGATTTAGAAGAACATTATTTCTGTTATGAAATGACTATAGAAAATGAAAATAAAGCTACATAATATATTCATCTCCTACAAGGCATTTCAGTAAAAAGCTGCAGTCTTAAATTATTATCATTAATGTGCTACTTTAAAAGGATTAAGGCTTCCCCACCTCCTGTATCACTGGAAAATCTAAAATAAACAACATTTCTGCTTTTAAAAAACTGCTTTTGTGTCATGGCCAGAAATTCAGAAGTATCCATTTGAGAAGGCTGTAAAGGTTAGGTATAAATGGGAAAGTATATCTGATTGTGCCTTTTATTGTTCCAATGATTTATAAAGGAGATTGTGTCATATGTTTTTTCTTCCTGTTTTTCTTTCTTCCTATGGCTTGTTATGTTAAAAGCTTTGAATAATGCAACCTGGATGAGTAAAAGTAATTCTGGAAGAAAGATTGGAATGCATTGAGAACAACAACAACTGGCAAATGATCATTGATTCCAAGTAGGGTAATATTGTCAAGCAAATTTGTTATGTGACTGTGGACCTTTTCAGACCACAGTTGTGGTTTCAGAGAGGCTAGAGATGAATGATCCAAACTGATAGCTTGTTAATTTTCATAAAGCTCTTCTTAAAACACTTGTTTCAAAAGCAAGTAACCTAGAGAAGAGAAACAGAGCATCTGGACAGTGGAGATTTAATACCATAACTGATTTTGACCTAGATAAGGATCATATAATTGCTTTGCCACCTTTTCCCTATTTCTGCAGCAGGAAGTTTCAGTGTGTATAAGTCTTTTGAGTATGACTTCCATTTTTAATAAGTCCAATTTTAAAAAAGAGAAATGGCCCTTGCAACTTATGATAGGCACTTTAGTCAGCATCCCTTCTAAAGATTAGATAGTGGAAGATCATACTCTTACAGGAAATAACCTCAAGTAAATTATACCACAATCTTGAAAGTTGTGCAATGCTTCAGTTTCAAAGACAAAAGTGCCTTGGAGATTGGACAACGGGGGGGACGGGGACATTCTTACAGCCCTTGTTGGCAACTCCTTAAAGCAGCCATGCCTTTTCCTGCAATTGTAGATCTACATTTTGCATCTGTTGCATAATATCAAGAGAAAAGACCGTTGGGTAACTATGGAAAGCCACATGGATGTCTTTAGAAAAATTAGGTGATGATTTAAGCCACTGTCAACAAAAGAACATTGGAAGGAAATTTAAATGGCTCTACCTTAACTTCCTAAGGTATAGAAGGGAAGGAAAATGCTGCCAGGATTTCAAGATTTTGTTTCTACAATAAAATGTAGTTCCAGTACATGTAGTTCCTTCTGATCTGGCCTACCACAAAGGGCTGACAGTGAAGGAACCTTTGATTGGTGCTGCTACATGAGATTGTCTTCACACTCAAAAACAAATTTTGAATCAAAATTGAAGCACTCAGTAACCTTAAAAGGCAAGGGATATTATTTCTATGACAAAAAAATGGGTCCATACTTTTGTAGAAATACAGTCTGAACTGCCAACCTCCATGTTATTTTTGCCTATTCATGTCAGAAATGTTAACACACTCTGGCAGGCAACAACAATAATTTTTACTAACTAAGAGCCCAGAGCTAATATCAAAAAATACATTCCTGTTTCTAATACCCTTGTACCTTATGGATATGGCATGTCATATTTGCAATTATTAGTATTATTAGACTACATGAAACATTTTGCAGAATGTATATAAGAGCATATTTTTGAAGCATCACGTTTTGCAGATTGACTCCTCCTGTTTACCAATAGATCTGAGAATAATAGAGGAATGCTGTAGATACCAGAGGAATGCTGTAGATATAATTTACTTGGACTTCAGTAAGGCATTTGATAAAGTAGATCACAACCTACTACTTGATAAGATAGAAAAATGTGGGTTAGATAGCATCACCACCAGATGGATTCGTAGTTGGCTAATAGGCTTTACTCAGCGTGTGGTCCTCAATGGAACTGCATCTACATGGAAGGAAGTGTGTAGTGGGGTGCCCGAGGGCTCTGTTCTGGGCCCAGTGCTCTTCAATATCTTCATTAATGATTTGGATGAGGGGATAGATGGGAAACTCATCAAATTTGCAGACAACACCAAGCTGGCAGGAATAGCCAATACTTCAGAAGATAGGCTTAAAATACAAGAGGATCTGGACAGACTCGAACACTGGGTGCTATCTAACAAAATGAAATTCAATTGTGAAAAAAGTAAGGTTCTACATTTAGGCAGGAAAAATCAAATGCACAGGTATAGTATAGGTGGTACCTTGCTCAATAGTAGTAACTGTGAGAGGGATCTCGGAGTCCTAGTAGACAATCACTTCAATATGAGCCAGCAGTGTGCTGCAGCTGCCAAAAAAGTCAACACAGTGCTAGGCTGCATTAACAGAGGGATAGAATCAAGATCAAGTGAAGTACTAATACCACTTTACAATGCTTTGGTAAGGCCACACCTGGAATACTGCATCCAGTTTTGGTCACCACGATGTAAAAAAGATGTTGAGACTCTAGAAAGGGTACAGAGAAGAACAACAAAGATGATTGGGGGACTGGAGGCTAAAACATATAGGGAACGGTTGCTGGAATTGGGTATGTGTAGTTTAATGAAGAGAAGGGTGAGGGGTGACATGAAAGTAGTGTTCCAATATCTCAGGGGCTGCCACAAAGAAGAGGGAGTCAAGCTATTCTCCAAAGCGCCTTAAAGCAGGACAAGAAGCAATGGATGGAAACTAGTCAAGGAGAGAAGCAACCTAGAACCAAGAGGAAACTTCCTGACAGTTAGAACAATTAACCAGTGGAACAATCTGCCTCCAGAAGTGGTGAATGCTCCAACACTGGAAGTTTTTAAGAAGAGACTGGACAGCCATTTGCCTGAAATGGTATAGGGTTTCCTGCCTGAGCAGGGGGTTGGACTAGATGACCTCCAAGGTCCCTTCCTTCTTCTTCTTCTTCTTCTTCTTCTTCTTCTTCTTCTTCTTCTTCTTCTTCTTCTTCTTCTTCTTCTTCTTCTTCTTCTTCTTCTTCTTCTTCTTCGTTTGTTTTGTTTTCTTCTTCTTCTTCTTCTTCTTCTTCTTCTTCTTATTATTATTATTATTATTATTATTATTATTATTATTATTATTATTATTATTATTATTATTATTATTATTATTATTATTATAGATAGTAATAGATCTGTCAGACTATGTTATGCCCCATCCAGGGACTGAGCAAGCATAATAAAAAAAAAGTCATGATAGAGATTGAGATCAGCAATTTGAAGTCCTGACCTTTTTAAAAAGTGTGCATTTTGAGTTTGTCTTTCAAGTTTTATGCATATATTCAGATTACAAGAGAAAGTAGGAATTTAGTTCACTTCAATTAAATTCATCATTTTTGTTTTCATTGTTGCATAAGAATATTACTATTACCTACAGTACTTTCAGAAGAAAAGGTCATGAACATTCATTTTGCTTCACATGGTCCATGTAAACTTATATTCTCCATAATTTTCCTACCAATTAAATATATTGTCTATTCTCCAGGACTATGATTAAAAATCTAGGATGATTATATTCTAGAATGCTCAGATGCTTTGCATAACATCATCTTTAACTCTTAATTTGTAGGACAATCTAAGGCAATTTTATTATAAACACATTTTGTTTATTTTTTATAAACACATTTCAAATCTATTAGATCTCTTATTAATAATCAATTGATTTTTTAAAAAACCCTTGTATTATATCTGTAAACAGTATTAATATATATAAGTTAACAAGTTATTCCGGTTATACGATGAGGGAAAACAAATCTGACAGGAGAACACGCGGGAACTTTGACAGCTGTCAAAGTTCCCCGCACGGCGCAGGCGCAGCCACTGACAGCTCGCGGCTGTCTAAACACCAAGCCATGTGGAAGCAAGAACTGTCAAGAGCAGACGGCGCGGATTGGTCCGGTTAGACGCGGCGCCAAAAGAAACATTCCTGATTGGTCCTCACTGACAGCTGCCGGCTATAAAAGCCGGACGAGTTATTCTGTTTTTGCCTTGCTCTAAATAAACCTTTAGTTAAGTAGCCTGTCGTCCCGAGTGGTCCTTCGGCTACTTCAACCCTAATGGCTAGCTATTTACATATTTCAACCTTTCCATCTTCTGAACCAGATAAAATTAAATTAACACATGTCACATTCATCTACTGCTCATTGATTCTCAATGTGAAATGCTGAGAATACGATGGAAAGAACTTTCTCAAGAGATTTTGCCCATATTCTTTTTGTCTGTCAAAACTACTTTTGCATCAGATATTCCCCTGTCTTTCTCATAATTAACTAGGAAAAGATGTTACTTATTATTTATCAAAGCCTGTCACTCCAAAACAAGGACATCATATGCTTTTTTGGAGGAAAGATAGAGGGAGATAAGTAAGTTGGAAGAGGAGGAAAGGAAAGAGGATAATGTAAATATTATAAATTAGGAGAGGAAAACCTATGAGGAACTAGATGTAGCTGGATGATAATTTCCAATGACTCCAGCCAGTATGCTCACTTGTTCAGCAAAATTTAGTGAGACCAGGTATCACATAAAGATATGGTAATAACATAAGACAATGTCACTGAGTGTAATAGAAAGTTAGACTTAGTGTATCCAAATACTGATATTGGCAATAATTGATAAATTGTTCGTTTACATCAAAATTCTAATCCTAAAAATTGACAAGAGTGACTAAAGCTGAGATTTCAGTCATTTTTTAAAAAAATGTGTTAATGACTATAACTTAGTTGTAAGTGCATGACATGTACACAGAAAATTTTGGTCAATTTTGGATAGACTGGAAGATATTTCTGTCTTAATGTTAGAAAACTAAGTCAGTATACAGACAGCTAGTCAAGATTGTAAAAGGCCAGTTAATATACTTGCTGTAGGGTAACATCTTTATTCTTTCAAAATCTCTTTGTTTCGTCTGCAGTCTGACTACTTGGGTACCTCAGTTACAATAGTAAAGAATATATGCAGTTCAGGGTTGAATTGGCATGTGGACTGATGGCATTACATCTGCAGGAAAACAAACAAGCTCATCAAGGACTCAACTGTATGTCAATTAATTTATCAATAAGTTGGCTCAGAAAGAAGGTGCACTTATGGAGGACGGGATGATGGAACATGGTATAATGTTATTATGCAAATGCCACAACTTATATTATTCATCAGGCATTAGGACACTGACATCTGTGTGATGGTATCTTGGAGGTTCAATTGGATTTGTGTCATCACAGTCTGCTGCAGATGTCATTGGCTGAAGGAAATCCCCTCAAAGTTTCAAAATACAGAAATGTTCCTCACTTTACTAGAATTATAGTTTTCCTTCATATACATAAAGCCTATTTGGACAAAATTGCCTGCTTATTGCCTGCATAATTTCATACAAAGTTGTTATTTTTCAACTATAAAATCTTGGAACAAAAAGATAACGTCTAAATACATCCTTTGGTGGAAATAATCATTGAAATATTTTCTTGTTTTCTTGATATTTATTTAAACAAAATACTCCGTAATTGTTGGAAAAATGTATAGACCATTGTTACAAGTAGTGAACGGTAGGAAGATTTTTGTTTTGAAAGATTCTTTTATGTTGAAGATTAAATATATGCAACTCTAAAAATGCAACTAATTCATATTTCTTGACTAATTTATTTAGACTTACACAATCATTTTCATTTATATTAAAACCTATAATTCATATTCATTTCATTTCTTTCTTTACATATTTATGCATTGTGTGGTAGGCCACTTTTAATAGATTGTTATTATATTAAAAAGAATGCAATGTTAAATTCAAATCACAGAACGGTCACATAAAATTGTAGTTTATGAACCAAAACACTATAAAAGTTTAGCAACAGTGCAATGGAGCACCTCACCTCCTTTATAGCTGGATTTTATTTTAAATAGGGACTGCTGTGCTATAGCTTCCAAATTTCTTGCATTTTTAAATAGAAAGTTTCTATAATTATCTGATGTTAGCAAAATATATTACACCATAAGAAGAATCTATATTTACAAGTGAAAGTTTGAGAAGGTAGTTAAAAAGTTAGAATTGTGTTCCATACTTTGAAATCGCAGCATATGCATTTATTCTGTTATGCACATTTATCAGAGAACAACTGTCTGAAGCTTTCTGAAGACTCCATTTCAGACCTGCAAGACCTGTTCACTGGAGTATGGACCATTGGCCACCATCTGTCTAATACAGAGTTATCTACCTTTCAATCCTTTTGAAAGCAATAAGATTCAAAGAACGTCAAACATTGTCTCGAATTATCATCATTATGTGAATCAGGGTTGCAGAACAATAGTGAACATGTCTCAGGTGGTGAATGTCATGCCTAACTGCTAGTTGAGGAAAAAATATTACAATATGTAGAGTAAAATAAGAAACTATTAATCATACCTGTGAATAGTCATGTCACTTTAAAAAGGGGTTGTTTCTTAATTAGGAGGGGGGGAAACAATGTTTTACAGCATTTGAGCAAAGTATGAATCATCCCCACCACCACTATTATAGTCTTCCGTTCTTGATTTATAATTTTTTAGTTAATTTGTTTCTCCTAATATCACCTTTTTATAGCTGAAAATATAAATTATATGTAGCACTAGTAAGGAAAATAAAAGACACACAGTGAAAATATAATGGGACTGAAACTGAATGTAAAAATGACCCAAGTAACAACAAGTATGGTAACTAGTCTTAGTATTGACAATGAAGATATTAAAGTGGTGGATAATTTCTGCTTTTTTGGGGTGAATTGTCAATAGTAATGGAAACATTATTATTTTTTTTATTGAAAAGTTTTACAATACATTTTATCTTTAACAATCCCTCCCCCCTCCCTCCGCCCACCCCTTCCTAACCCTCCCTAACCCTCCCCCCTTCCCCCTCCCCCTCCCCGACTTCCCAGAGCTAAATACAAGGTATAAAAGCAAAAAACAATCATAAACAACCATATGCTAACAACAATAAACTATTAAGTCTATCGCACTCTAGCTCATATGAAATGACTACAAGCAATACTAATATCACATAAAAAAAACTTATTCAAATGCTAAGTGAAACTTTTTAGTCCCATATTTGTTCTGGATATAATCAATCCACTTTTTCCACTCCATAATATAACGTTGTTGCGAATGATCTTTCAAATAAGCCGAAATCTTTGCCATTTCCGCCAGGTCAGAAACTTTTAGAGTCCATTCTTCTATAGTCGGGAGTTCCTCCTTCTTCCAATATTGACCTACTAAAAGTCTTGCTGCTGTAATTAAGTTCAACATCAACTTGGTGTCCACAACAGTAGTATCTGTAATTATGCCCAATAAGAACAATTGCGGACAAAACTTTATCCTTTGCTTAAATATCTTCTGCATATTCCACCAGATTTTAATCCAAAAAGCCTTAACCTTTTTACAGGTCCAGTAATGGAAACATTATTATATCTTCTGTTATATTTTAATCATTAAGATTTAGATAAGATTATATCTAAAATTATACATTAGACTAGCACTTTATAGAGTAGCCATGATGGGTTTGGAAAAGATATTAAGATGCTAGGATGTTTACATATCTACAAATACAACATAATGCAGGCAAAGGTTTCCCCTGCTGCACTAAATACAAAAGCTAAACTTTGAAGAAAGACTATTTGGTATTTATATTGGACATTGATGTTGGAGAAGTCTTAAAAGAATATCATGGATAGCCATGAAAAAAAACCTGAATCATGATACAAAACAGACTACTCAGTCATGGCACAAATGACCAGATTTAAATTATCCTGCTTAATGCTGCACATTGTGCAAAAACCTGGCCCTCTTGAAGAAGATATAAGGCCGGAAAAAGTGGAAGGAAAAAAGAGAAGGTGACTAGTGGGGTCCTTGTTGTTCTTTGAGCTTGATTGTTTTCTTGCAAACATTTCTAACAAAAAAAACCTCCTTTTTAGTTTTCTTTCTAAAAACAGCGTGCAATTGATGAAAGATTATATGAAACGTGCCTATTTTTATGGTCTTCAAAGCAGGGGTTTTCAAATTACATTCTGCAAAATTTGGTCTGCTAGAGTGTTCTTTATTGGTTATCACAAGCGCAAGATGAGGCATAGGAAAGTTTAAATCTTTATAAAGGAAAGAAGGACATTAATTTTCATGCAAGTCAGTTACAGATATTTACAGGGTAAAGAACTTTCAACAAAGCAACAAGCTCAGACCACTTTTTTTTAACCTTATCAACCTCTCAGTAATTCTTCAGACATTCATATATCCCTAACAATATAGTAAGCCAAAATGGGACTAGAGGGTAGAAATATTGCTTATATATTCCCAGGACTTTTTTTGTCATAGAACACTCAGAACGGAGTTCCGGCACCTTTTTTGGATGGAACCTTGTAGGGTAGGCAAGGCAGGTTGTATGACATGTGTGAGTTCCGGCACCTTTTTCTTTTACAAAAAAAGCACTGTATATTCCTAAGGCAAGGAGAGCCATTTATTTTAGCATTTATTGTTTCTACTGTTTAATAATTAACCCTCCCATTAGGTAGCTTTGTACCTTGAAAGACTCTGCGTGTGTATGTGTGTGTGTACAGAGAGAGACAGAGACAGAAAGACAGACAGACAGGCACTTGATCTGCTGTCAGGTTACAGAGTTCTATTTTTTTAGCATCCTTTTGAAATCTAAACATAAAATCACTTTTTGCTCACATTGTTCAAACAGCACCTGCAGCTGGTAGGCCATCAGCTTGCCTATAAGACTGTTATGAATCATTAGTGACTTACGATTTTGAAGTCCACTTCAGTGGGACTAATGATGTTGTGCTGTTATATATTTCACTATTTGGAATAAAATATGCCTTCTCTACCATTAAGAGAGGTTTTGAAATAGAAAAGTCAGAACTAAGCCTAGAAGAAAATCAATCTTTACAGTGCTGATAATTCTTGGGAGAGTTTATGCACCATTTCAGTGTGCATAAGGTTTAATCAAGATGATACAAGTCTTTTCATGCTTAAGTGACATGGTGTGTGACCTGACTGCATACAGATGAACTGGCATTACTAAAGCTCTCTTACAGCTTTTAGTCCTAGCAACAGTTTCTCAGAGTTGCTCAGCTCTTTCAAATGCTGACAATTCAATAGCAAGATTTTGCCCAAACAAAGAAACTTTGGTGATATTGAATGTATGGCTTACTTTATTACAATGGCAATGAAAATTCCTTATAAACTATTTATTTCAAAGGAGATTTTCACGAAAGCAAATAATGTTTGATGGCAAAGCCCAGAGTAACTTCCTCGGATTCAATGAAAAAAAAAACATTTGATGACAAACATTAATTACATGCATAAAGAGAGCTGAGATGCTAACAGCTAATTAGCCTCAAAGGGAAATTAAATTTAATTTTCTAAGTGGCAGATCTGATCTAGCAATATTTTCCTTAAACAAAATAAATTCTGATTTATCGTAGTTGATATTTTGAAATTTTAAATAAATCCATCAGGCATACAGAATGCTTTAAAAAAAACTAAAGTTGTCAAAGTCATATATTAACAAACTATGTTTATTGTTGAATGATGTGTATGCATGCACGTGTATGCACACACACACACACACACACACATGTTTATGGCTTCTGGAAAAGAGTTACAAAAAGAAAAATACTTGACTTAACAAATCTTATGAACAATGAAATCTGCTGTACATTACCAATATATCTTCTTCTGCCGTCCCTACTTTTTTTTCACCTCCTAGAACATTTCTTAGTGAACAAAAAATACATAATACTTTTTTGAAGTAATCTACACATAACTATAAATCAATAGAATTTCACTTCTCCCTAGTAAATCTTTGTGAAAAAGTGAGCAGACATAATACCAATAGCACATTTTTTATTAAGTATATCATTGTGTGAGGAAAATAATGGTAAAAAAAAATGTATAAAAATAATATGGCAGATACTTGAAAGAACATGCCACAATATTTCTTTTAAAGATATTTATTTGCCTTGTAAACAGAGTGGTATTCCTGAAATACAATTTCTTTATTATTATTCTAGGTACATAATATTATCAGAAACAATACATTTTAAGAGAAAATGTATGTAGCTTTACTTCTAGAACACGGGTGTCAAACTCACCACTTCACGTGATGTGTCATGATGTATAATGACATTTTTTTTTTTGCATTGCCAGAGCTGGGGTGGCCATGGCCTCCATATGATGCAAACAGCCTGCGGGCCGGCAGTTTGATACCCCTGTTCTACAACACCTAGCCAAAATATCTGCATTTCCTAAATAGAGAAGTGTAAATCAACCAAGACTATACAGCAAAGCTTATTTGAGATGTACAGTAAGTGTCTGATAACAATAACAATACAGCTAAATTGCAATTATTTTCATTTATCTCAGGTTAAAAATAGCCCTCACATGAAGTGATTACTGAGTACCAGTAATACTGAGTAAAAGTATTTGATGAATAAGTCCCACAACTTAGGGTAGACTGAGGGTGAAGTTTCATTTTCCGAGCTTGTGGGTTGTTTTCTGAATGTTTCATTACCAGTCTAGGTAACATCTTCAGTGGTGTTTGGGGGAATGTCTGTGTCAATGTTCTTCTAATTATAAGGGCTTCAAGTGTGGGTGTGTAAAGTGAGGGTCTTGTGATGAGTCATCAGAGAGAGGCTTGTGATAGGTCTTGTGATGGGGAGGTTACTTCAGGTCAGGGTTATTGGAAGGCATGAATTATCAGTGGGTCAGGGGTGAGTCATCAGTGAGCAGTTGGTGATGGGTCTTGTGATGGGAAGATTACCTCAGGTCAAGGTCATTGGGAAGTGAACTGCTGGAGAGAAGGAGCTTGGTGCTGTCTCCGGATGGCTATGCGACTGATTTGGATTCTGAGAGGTTAATAATTTGATTTTAATTTAATTTAATAATATTTCTATACCGCCCTTCTCCCGAAGGACTCAGGGCGGTGAATAGACTGGTTGTAGATCAATGTGTCTGTTAGTGGAGTGCCAGGCTTTGATGAACTCTTGAGCATGGTGGGTGGTAACATGGCCAATGATTTTAGTGTTGCTCCAATCAACTGGTGTTGTTTGGTGTCAGTGAGGGTAGCAATTAAGGATTTGGGATCATGGCACTTGATTGCTAGCTGGTGTTTGTGGATCCTAGTTTTTCATTGATGTGATGTTTGCCCCACATAGTAATTGCAATCATTAAAATTGATCTTGTAGATTACATTGTTTTTTTTAATCTTTTTATCTTTTGTCTTTGGTTCTGGATAATTCCTGGTGGAGTGTGTCTGTGTGTTTGAGGGCTATTGTTATTCCTAGGGGTTGGAGAATTCCATCTGTCATTTCTGACTCCTCTTTTGTGTATGGTAGGGTTAGTTTTTGAGTGGCAGTCGGTTGTGGTGTGTTGTGGTTTGGTGTTGCATGGTATGGTTTGGGAGCTGTGTGTTGGAATATGATTTTTTTAGGTAGCCATTATGAAGAAAGACATTGAGCAGATGTTTCTCTTCTGCTTTTCTTAGTGTTGTGGTGTTGCAGTGTGTCCTGGCCTTTCTGAAGAGGTTCTGGACACACATTTTGTGTGCAATGAGGTGGTTGCTTCTGAAGGTGAAGATCTGGTCTATGTGTTTGGGTTTGCGATAGACACAGGTTTCCAGTTCTCCATTGTCCAGTCTCTTTACATCGATGTTGAGAACCCAGATTCAGAGAGGAATATTTTGTTATCAGTGGATCCATCATACAATAGAAGGCACAAATGAAAACCAATAAATGTTTTATTAAGAGGGAAAGAAAATAAAGTTTTCTACAGTCAGTGCACAAATTATATGTGCTATGTTTGAAACATCCCATAAAACACATATTTGAAAATCAGGAGGAAAAAAATCTTCCATTTTTTTCTTCCATTTTTTTCTTTTTTAATATTGAATTAGTTGTTTGTGAATATAACTTTTAATAAAATTATTATTATAAAAGGGATAGTTAACACAATTGGGGTCATTATCAGACACACAGAGAAAGCAGACTTGTAAAGATTAATATATTTTATTTCTTCACTCTGACAAGAATTATATACAGATATTTATAGGAATTTTAGTTCCAGGTGAATTTCTCTCACAAAGGACAAAATATTAGAGGTGGGTCAAGTTACTTAGCACACATTGGATTACAGAGTAGTTTTCAAAAGACTTTCAATTCTTGAAAACTAACAGCTTGACCCTGAGTCCAACCTGTCTCTTGAATGGAATTCACTTTTAATCTGTGAGTTCCATTTGTCTTGACATAGCTATATCTTGCTAAGAAATAATGTATTTTCTTATCTCCAGCTCAAACATCTCAGAGTATGAGATACTTTTAAAAATTACCTTATTTTTTTTAACAAAAACTAGATTACTTTTTCTTATTTTAAATAATTAAGGCTGCATTGTATTTATCTGTATACTCACACTTATATAGACATGTATATGTATATATGTACATATGTATACATATATGTATATGTATACATATGCATACATCTTATTGCAGCATTATCTAATTATTTTTTTAATTATTTAAAATAAAAATAAAATAAAAATTATTTAAAATAAGAAACACTAACCTAGGTTTTTTTGTGTGTGTACAGATATAGGACTAAAGCCATAATTATTTAAAATAAGAAAGAATAATCTAATTATTAAAAATAAGGTAATTTTTAAAAATATCCATATTCTGAGATGTATAGGTACTATATATAGCGATCACAGGGAGTAATCTTACTAATAAAATGCCATTTACAAAAATGTTAATTAAACTGGTTAGTTCAAAGAGCCACACAGAACCTATAACTCATGCATACAAATACAATACTGGTAGTTTTTGTTTAGTGACTACCTCATTTAGTGACAATTCAGTTCTAATGGTGATGAAAAAGTAACTATGACCTATCCTTGTATTTATGACTTCTGCAGGTCTGTAAAGCAAAGAAAAGCTGAACTAAGATTATAAACACAGTTGTCATCTCATCAGCAATTGCTTCACTTAAATGCCAAGTTTCCACTTCCAACTGTGGTTTCTAAAGGAGGACTTTCTGTTTTTCTTCACAGCACATCAAAGCATTGTCTCTTTATTTATTACCTTAACTGTTTGCAAAAATTCTCAAGTGCATATAAAGAGTATTAGTTTCTTCCATTTATCCCCCTTCCTTCTAATTTGCCTAGAAAGTCACTTCATGAATCACAACATATTTTACTACTTAGTAAGCATATGGAAAAATATCTAAGTTTAAATTTAACATTTTTAAAAAAAAACAGTGTCAACACTTTTAAATGAGACAAACATCCTAGTTTTTCCTCAACTTTCAACCAAACAAACCATTAACATCAGAAAGGCAAAAGAATATGGTCTGATTATTATGTAGATAGGAACATAGATAGCCTTTACCTTGTCCATAATTTGCAGTGCAATGCTTGGCTCCAAAACCAAATAAAAACCTTATATTTTAGTAAAATGTGTATTATATTGCAGATAACTAAATTATTTTTGCTTGTTTTTGTTTTGCATTTCTTCTTGCTGACATTTCATTAAATGCACATGTGGAGGTTACATGGGTGAATTATAGAATCAGTGTATATTAGACTGATGAAATTTGTCTTACCATATAATGAAAGTGGCCCAGAAAGATTCTAAAGCCTTTTCCAAGTTTAAGAGCTTGGCTAAGTGGAAGAAGACACAAGAAAGACAATCACTCTGGACTTAATACCAATTAATAAGGAAGAGGAGATAAGAGTAGAGATTGCTGATACTCTGGAGGAAAATGACCATGTAACACTGGGGCTCTTGACTGTAAGAAAGACTAAAAGTGATAAAAGTTAATAACATTGGATGTACAAAAGAAAGACACAAGCCACATTTTAGATACTCAGAACAATGATACACGGGATTCCATAGCATCAGAAGCTTATTGGGGGAAAAGATAAAGATGAGTGGGAATTTGTAAGAAAGACGCACCAGGTCTTGTGAAAAATTTCAGCAAGAAGGGGGGAAAAAGCCAATGAAAAAGTTTGCTGGACATCTGAAAACAAAAAAGGATACATATAAGTAAAGTTGAGATGAATAGTTCACAAAACAAAAGTACAAATAGACAGCTAAGAATTACAAAGCTCGTGTTAAGAATGCAAAAG